>NC_054535.1:17404418-17704418 GCF_017654505.1 Polyodon spathula | reverse complement strand
CGGTGGCAAATCATTCCATCCTGAAAGATGGGTGGGAATGTACTAGTTAATGTGCGATTTAAAAACAAATTGCATATTCCCAACCTATAAGCAAACTCCATTCTACACAGTGGAAGCCCAGGATGCTATCCCCTGCCCCCTACCCTATTCAAAGTATGAACCCATCCTCTGAAGTCATTTAGCAGATGCTTTTACGATCGATATTCTCTACAGTCCATTGAGCGTTTAGTAAACTGCAGTGGCTGCCTTCTTTGGTAAATTGGCACAAACACATATATACTTTTTCAAAGAATTCAGTCTCTTAACCGTCATTTGAAGTGAGCCACAGACTGACGATCAGTCAACCAAACATTCTAGAGTTGCGAGTGAATTTTAGTGTTTCAAAACTAGAAATTAATACTTCAGAGCCCTTGAACTGAATTCCTGAGTTTCTAGTTAAGTCATCATTCAACTGAAATGTAGGGCAATATATTCAGTCACATGGACAGTCAGTATGTTGCAAACAAATTCCGACAACAGAACCAGATGGCTAATTAATTAAACTGCATGGTTAGAAACAGAAATTAATTGCTTATTTTTGTGTTTGAAAGGAATATTAAAAAGAAAAACATCTGAGACAAGCAAGCTGGGAGTTTCTGTCAACCGTCTTTGTTTTCTCCTGAACTGTTTTCATAGCTCGTCTTTTATTTTTTCACAGAGTAACAAGAAGGACCATTGTGGTAAGAAGTGTCAGCTCCATTCTCAATCAGACGTCTAAACCAGACGAAAGAGTGAGAGTGTTATTACAGGAAATTTAATAACGACTTTTTGCTGGAAACCAAGAGGTTGCTAATAAGGGGCATCTACTGTATTTTAAAGTAACTTTTTAAAGCGTTTCTAAAAACAATCCTTAACAAAACATTTCTTTAAAACAATTGTCAAAGTTTTCTGAATAGTGATCAATAATACAATGCATCTTAAGTGTTAAAGGATTTGGATGAAATGAAAATCCATTGCACACAATTTAATTTGTTGTGGCTTCTTAATCTTTCACTCACATATTAAGTTCTAAATGACCTTGGACTTTAGTTATCTGCCTGACCTTACAACCCCTGTAGCTCACACTGGGTCCCATGGACGTTGCTAGGATTTGAATACCCTAATCTCTGTACCTCTCTTCCAAAAAGATAGCCGAGATTCCCATTCCTCTCTTTCCATTTTAACTGTACAATTTTTTTTTTTTTTTATTATTGACACATTC
The DNA here is from genome assembly GCF_017654505.1 of Polyodon spathula. Classification (NCBI taxonomy): domain Eukaryota; kingdom Metazoa; phylum Chordata; class Actinopteri; order Acipenseriformes; family Polyodontidae; genus Polyodon; species Polyodon spathula. The sequence continues at coordinate 17,703,178 of NC_054535.1, read as the reverse complement.
AGAGCCCATATACAGCTGCTTATTAAGGACACTCTAGTCTATACAATCTAATTTAAAAGTATTGCACCCATCTACTTTAGTCAAAAACATACATGGCCTGTTGTGTGTTCATTTTTTTTTTATCTAGCATATGCTGCAATTTAATTTAATGTCGAAATTAAGTTTCTATTTTCTCCACAGATTAGAAACCACCCCCTTGTTTTAGAAGAACTTTTCCTTTAGGGATTCATTAATATCAGAAACCTCTGAATTTTCATCCACCAATCAGGAAGCTCCAATGCAGGGCACTACCACACAGTGAATGACTGCAGAACTTTTAGATAGAATGTCTTTTTTTAAGTAACAAATTAATAGCAGATGTTTCAAAGTATTCTAAATTATTTATACAAGATCATAAATCTTTAACCAGGTTTTATGGGTCTTCAATAAAATCTGACCCAACAAACTTACCACTGTAGTAATATCCTTTGCCAGCATTTTCTGCAAATCCACAAACCAACACAGTTTGAAACAGAAGTAGAAGTTTATTGTTGTGCAACTCCTAGTGTTTTGGACAGATTACGCTTTTGCAGTTTAATTCTATGGCATTTTATAACATCTGTCAAATATCATAATCTGCAATGAAGAAAACTGGCAGCTCTAATATGCCCAGATCGAACTGCAATTCCTTTTTACAAAGCACCAAACACTTTTTGTCCAGGGATTCATAAACACAGTTTTGCTATAACATTTTCAAGCTGTTGAAAGCTAAGATCAATGTTTACCTTAATGTTTGGTTAATTTCATATCCTTGGCTACTTTTCATCCAATTCCTGTTTCCCACAGTTATGTTGTAAGACCAAGTCCTTCATAAATCACTATTTTTTAGCATCTGCTGTTGAGGACTAATTAAACATCAGTGCACTTTCTTTGGTCATTCAAATAAAAACTTGGATCACACTTTTCTTAGGCAAAGAATTTTCATTGTGTGCTGTGGAACTTTGAACACGTTCCTGAATAACTGCATCGAAAGATTTTTGCACAAAGCCGCCTCTTCAGCTCCCTTTGTTATGAGGGATACATTGATTTTGAGCAATGAGAGGTATGTTCTATAACTGATAACATCTTTAAAACACCCTATTTTTACATCATGGGTCTCAACTGGGCTGTGTAGAGCTGAATGGGGCCGAAGGATTTAAGAATATTAAACTAGTATTCGCTACAGACAGACTCCGAAGCCCCTGGTTAGTCTGTAAACTATCTAAAGCTCTTTATGATAGGTTTCAGCCCTGGGACTATTTACTCTAGTAAGCCTGAGTATGAGAGCCTTGACACAGCTGTTCGTACAGAAAGGACACCTTCCGAACTTGTGTGTGCCTCGAATGAGATCTCTGTGAAGTAAAGACCATCTTATAGCCAAGCCATAAGGCAATTTGTGTTAAGGTCTTTCACAGGGTGTAAGGTCTCTCTCTAGTGTCAAACTAGGGCTCACATTAATCCCAGCCTTGTATACCTCAAGGAGTCTTAGAAACAGAGGTCTTCTTTGCATAGTGCTGGTGCTTCACATGCTTCACGTGCTGGGGCAATACAATCTCGATGTGGTTCAGCTTCCCTTTTTATATGCAATTCTGAACCAAAGCTATTCAGCAGCTGCCGTACTCAACCAAGCAGTTTCACAATGTGTGCTGATTTTTATAATTTTTTTTCTGTAAAAACGTCACTCAAATTGTACTACAGTGTGCAATAATAAAACAGCAACTGAAAAAGTTCAGACCCCTGTATGATGTTCAGTTTGTGTGTAGAAAAGAGCCTTTTTAGCAGAAGCGGCAGCAGAGTGCATGTACTCGTTTAACTGACTATACTGCAGTTGTTTCCAACTATCTGAAAGAAAAGCACGCAAATAAATGTTACTACAATATCATCTGTCAATTGCCAGTTTTGTCTTTTACTGTATAAGAAATATCATCTTGTACAGTTTAGGGCAAGAGGACCGTAAAGCTAGGTTAATGTAATAATAAGAGACACTAGTTTACACACAACACATATGCAAACATAGATACAAAAAAAATGGATCTACCCAGAAACTAATATTAAACTCAAAAAGGGCTGCTTATTTGATTTATTTTACTTCTTGTGGTGTGCTCTGTGCGTGGGATAAGAATTGTGTACTAAACCCTATTTAGTCCTATTATAGGTTTCTATAGAGCCCATAAAGAATGCGTAGTGGCAAGGCATCGATGCATGTGTTTGGGTGTGCATGTGTCCAGTTGTGCAGCCATCTGGATTTCTCCCTTTATCTTACTTTCAGTAAAAAGTCCAGTACAGCAACATAATTCCATGGTTAATGTCTTTTAAGTCACATGCCATCTAAATACTGATTTGATAGTGTGTCAAAGCCCAGCCAAGCTGTGTTCCATTTTATTTTTTGTTATCAGCTTGTTTCTGATAGGAGGAATTGAAAGCCCTAGCACTAATGTGATTAGGTAAGATCAATAAATAATGTTCTTATTTTTTGACAGTTCTTAAAATCTGTACAGGAAGTGCTCCTTTTTAATAACTTTGTAGGAAGTACCCCAGACAAGTAGATGGATAACACATGTGAATTAGAACGCTCCATCCTTAACTCCATCTGAAACCGTGTTGGCTGACGGAGATGACCACTGGTTAAGAACCACATGGAGCAGCAAATAGAGTAATATTGCACTTTTACATATCAGCCAGGGCCTGTCTCCAACTGTCAGAAAACACAAAAACAGCAATGTAATATAAGTTGTAATTCTGGGTTCAATTGCAGTGGTCTTCAAGTGTTGCGCTGAGAATTTAGAATAAATTCATTACAATCAAGCACTGTCCTCAAGCACATCTCTGCTTGTGTTCCTTATGATCATTCTTTATGTTAATGTCTTTATATTTTACATTTTGGAGTAAGTAGTTAGAACAGTAAATGTCAAAAGAGAGCAATGGACAGGCCCTGAGCTTTATGACACACACACACACACACACACACACACACACACACACACACACACACACACACACACACACATATATATTATGACACAAACACACATATAATGTGCCCAGAAAACAGGTCTAAAGTCTTAACCCTAGAACAAATTATTATATTAAAGCTGGTTTACTGCAATATTAGAAAGCTTGCAAGGTGTCAGGCAGGAAATCTACAGTACAAACGCCTGATATATTCATTGGTTAATCTACAAACCTATTATCAGCAGTTCTAATTAAACTAAAGGGTATATATACCTATTCCAAAAACTCAGCCATGCCGTGCTTTCCAATTACCACCTCCTCCCCAACCACCACCGCCTCACTCCCAGCCTCCTCCTGAGTGGGGGATGTATAATTTGCTACTCTGGCTAATCATTTTTGTTTACATTGATGAACACATCACATAGATTTCTTATTTTTTGTTTGTTTTTTTAGCAGGTGGCACCGGGATGCTCCAAGGGATGAGATTGTGTTCCAACTACTTTTTATTTTTAATTATTAAATACTACACAATACCCTCAATCAATATGAGAATCGGAAAGCACACTGGGAGTTTTAATCACATATAAACCAGCAAAAATTAATGCATTGATTTTGGCTGTCGTTTTTTGAAATGTGGTAATGCATGTGTGAAAAAAATTATAACATATCCAGCGAATTTATAGCTCTCTGAAGTACCGCAGGGCTGGCAATTTAATCCCAGCCTGGGTCGTGTAATAAATAAAAATAACCAATAACAACTTATACTTATAGCACCTCCCATTAATATGCACAAGCTCATAAATATAGTCATTGAGCTTGAAATTTCCAGGACACTATTCAGAATTAATCATAGCAGCTGTGAACAATAATAATAATACAAGCAGTGCATTAACAGCTGCGAAACAAAATCTCATAATAACACACTGAAGGTGGAGTATGTTGGCCTATAGCAGAGGATACTTTACAGTACATTCAGAGACTTGTAAGAGTGAGAATAGAAGCACTGCCTTTTTTAAACCTGATCCTGATTAAGAAGATCAAAGAAAAACAAAGAAAGAAAAAACACCAAGTAATTTAGCATGGCTTAACATAGCTATTTACTTATGTTTCAAAGAGACCCAGGATATTACAGGGGGGAAATGTAATTGCCTGAGTAAAATTCCCAGAGTAAAGCATATTGACTCAGAAGCCAAAGAAGTAACCGATATGTCCTGCTCTCACCCTAGACAATAAAAAGCTTCAAGTCTTCAGTCAATAGCACTGTTACAGTCTTACTGAAGCAGATTTCTTTTTAAAATTTAGAGTGTCATATTATTGCACCACAGTTTTTCTTTTCCCGATTTAGAATTCTAAATTATGTTCCCTCGCTGCAGCAGCTCCCCACATCTCAGAAAAACAGCAGGTCCGTGGGCATTCTCCAAGCTGACTGGAATTGAGATAAGTGTGGTTGTGGTAGGATTTTTTTATTGGTCTTGGCAGTATTATAAGCATGGGAAAAAGAATCCTTAGCTGCAAAGTGATTTTGTACTTTTGCCTAGGTGTGAAGATATTGGCAAATGTGTGAGCAACGTTAAAGGTGTATACCAGCTCTATCTTTTAACCCCATCCACCCTTCTGATATTTCGATGGAAAATGGATTCCAGTTTTGTGTATCTTTGAAAGAGAAAGGGGTGTGATAAAAGGACACCTGCACATTCTTACTGTCAGGGAATGGCTGTTTCCTGACTCCGCCTCCTGCGCACTACATCAATCCCAGCTATCTTGCTATAGGCTGTTAACTATAGTGTATCAAAACCATTTCATATACAGAGGTGTAGTAATGTGCAGCTCAGATTTGCGTAAATGTTTAAGAGTTACCTTAAAAATACTCCAACCACCCTTGAACATAAATTGAATCCATACGTCACACAGAGGGCTGGGAATCCTTGACACATGATTTTAATTTCTGTGCTGCTGTTGATGACATTATGGTCGGAAAGGCTGGATCGAAATAAAAGTCCTGGTTGCCAAGCTGACATGCATGCAGTTTTACAATATCATGTTGCTGAACACAGAATTTCAAAGCCGTTATGAGGAACTAGTGTGTAAAACAAAAATCTGCCCACTAGAATTTCTATCTTTTCGGTCAAAATATATTTGAAGGTTTGAGAAATCTCACTGCAAACTTACAGTAGGAGTTTTCTTTGTAAGCTGTAAACTGAGGGTATTTTAGCATTGTCTCAATTTATCATTTAATACAAATCCACATTACAGTATATTAGTGCAATGATCACACTAACATAAGGTACTATGGGGACCTCATTTACTAAAGAGCACTAAATTTAGAGTTAGAGCGCATGTAAAGTAGTTGGCCTAACGTGAGCAACAAATCTACATTTACTGGCCCATTTACTAACAGAGAACACATTCATTTATGTGCACACTATTTGGCTCATTTACATGCCATAGTGCGTACACTAAATTTAGTACGAGCGATAATTGAATTCACACAATAAATGTCCAAGACTACACATGACTACCTTCATATAAAAAGCCCCAGCAGTCCAGGCATATCTTTTGGTCAGTAGCTTATTGCAAAAGGTAGAGATGGCTTACATTGACCGAAAAAGAGTGATCAACAGACACAGCACTCAGCAGGGGACAGGCAGTGGCAACATAAAGAGAAACTGCACTGCTTACCTTTTAATTTGAACATGTATTCCTTGTCTGATGTAAAAAAAAAAAAAAAAAAAAGAAAAAATTAATTTTTCCTTTCCCTTTAATGCATATACAATACAACTCATGTTTTTGCAATGGCATATTTTTCTTTTTGTTCTGCTTGCTCGAGAAATACTGATTGATGAAACGTAGCCTCAATTCTCTTCCTTGCCGGCATTGCCACCCTGCTGAGCAGGATTCATGGATCAGGGTGCCAGTGCTATGTGAGTACAATCAATAGCACCCATCACATTGGAGAATTCAGCAATCTGATAGAAGCCCACTTTCACGTCCTGTAAACCTGTCCTCTATGGGAAATTTAATATAATTCCCTGTGCGCTTTAGCAGGGCATGTAGTTGTATTATACACATGAGTAGCTAGTTTTTAATGGCAGGGAGTCATAGGCTGCGAGAAATCCTAGTGCACTGGACTCATGTGACAATGTACTGATTTTAGTAAAAATACTGAAGGGACACAAACCTAAAAAAAAACAATGGTATGCATTATTACACAGAGAAGATATGAACATAAGGTAGTTAGAAATGTATCATTTAAAATGCACAGTTAATACTCTAAAGCAGGGGTCAAACATACTTTTGGCAATTTTTGGCGCCCATTAGTTAATTGCATTGATGTACTGTACCATTTTGGAATTCTTCTTTAGAACAACCCCCCTCTTTAATATAACACGTGTATTCAACATGTGCGGTCTGCATTGTATGAGAGACATTCCCATCACAGCTCATAGAGGTAGTAAAATAGCCAATCAAATGGCACACAGGATCCGTTTCCTCACGCACATGTGTAACAGCACGTCACAGTAATTTTGATTAGGGCAGCGAAGCGAAGTCTCAACAAGGTTTCAGAAGGGTTTTCTGAAAATGAGAAGCAAAAATGAAAGTGCTGTGGATGCTATATATATATATATATATATATATATATATATATATATATATATATATATATATATATATATATATATATAGTGCTGTTAAAAGTTTTCATTATAAAATTTTAAGTTAAATATTGATACTTAGCATTATGTACTCTGACATTTACTTATTTATTTATTTATTTATTTATTTTTTACTGTTTGAGATTTTCATTTAACATCCATTATATTACATTTGTGATATTGAGGTTTTTTTGTCAGTGTTGTCAGAAAGCTGCTTCTAGTTATATCTGCATATTTCTGTACTATAAATTACATTAAGTAATATGTTAAATTATCGAGGTAGTCTGTAGGAAATTAACGCTGGTCCTGTACACTCTCTCTGTATCGTCGGAGTCACAGCCACGGTCTGTTAAATGTCTGTTTCAAGGTGAGTTATATACTCTTTCGTTAATTAAAACCCTCTTTTTCCAAGTGCAAATTAACTCCTGATAAATTATGACAATAAACAGGAATTTTCTTTTAAATTCCCATGCAAACAAAATAAATAGTCATAAGAAGCATTGTTTGTTAAGATATTAACATTATTTTGTAAATTAACATAATTACAGAAATCCTATTAAGACTACTTAACAATGAAATAGGCATAACGACCACTTGAAAATGCCAAAATCAATGCTACATACCAATTACTTGATTAACGCTGGAGTTCTTATTTACGAACATTTGAAAATCCTGCCCATTATTACTTAATTACAACCATGGCCTCTTATTTTTGTTTCCACTTCTCATGGTTGTGGTTTTTGTGTTTCTACATTGTGTTGTTTGGGATGTTCTGACTTGCACTGATTTCTCTGTGTTTGTAAGTGACTGTATTATTATTATTATTATTATTATTATTATTATTATTATTATTATTATTGTTATTGTTATTGTTCAGTTGGCTGTAACTGTCTGGGAAGACATTTATACCAGTTTAATAACAAAAATCCCAATGTAGTTTACTTTTAAATGTATTCCTTTTTCTTTAATTATATTTAAATTCAGTAAAATACAGGCTATGTGTATCCTTTGCTTGTCAGAAGAAAGTGGGGGAAGGTTACACTGACAATGCAAACAGTCTTGGTAAGTGTGAAATTTGGCACCGCTGTTGGATTTCTTAGCATGCTACTGAATGTCTCTAGCTGTGAAGGACTTAAAAGTTCAAACAGACTTTTACCACAGCTGCTGCTTTCCTAAGACAAACTTCACAGCACTGAACTTCCCCTTAAGTTGAAAGTGATGCAGAAATTCAGTTCACCCAATTATATCCACGTCAGGCGTCATAGTAAACCAGCAAAGCAATAAGGCTGGTGGGTTTGAAGAAGTCAGGTCCATTCTATAGTGCTTCAAAGACAGCTGTAAATACTTAAATCTCTAGAGAACACTGGTCATCTATGTTCTTCTTTGAGCTTAGATTGAGAGCATAAAAGCTCAGGGAAGAAACAGGGAACAGGTATGAGCATGAAATATAATTTAATCTGCTATATGGAGTTATGTGCTATGCAGAACCTCATTTAAAGAGTGCCTGCATGTGTGTGCCGGTCAGCCAGCTTCTTTTTGCCATACTGAATTTCCATTAGCATGCAAGGGTCACGTGTTTTGAGGTAGAAGGAGAAGGATACCATGCATCACAATAGAAACATCTACCATAAAACTGTCAATAGAATAAGCAGTAGGACTACCATGGATGGATGTGATAGAACTGATATTATTTTCTAAAACAGGGGCGGCCAAAGTTGACCGTTCCACTCCTGATCTTTGTTCCTACACTGTTCTAAATCCACCCAGACCCTAAAGTAGTTAATTATCTCATTTTTCATGTTAAACCTGGAGTGGAATGACCCTCCAGGATGGTGATTGGTCACCCCTCGTCTTAAACAGGACATAAGAACATAAGAACATAAGAAACTTTACAAACGAGAGGAGGCCATTCGGCCCATCTTGCTCGTTTGGTTGTTAGTAGCTTATTGATCCCAGAATCTCATCAAGCAGCTTCTTGAAGGATCCCAGGGTGTCAGCTTCAACAACATTACTGGGGAGTTGATTCCAGCCCCTCACAATTCTCTGTGTAAAAAAGTGCCTCCTATTTTCTGTTCTGAATGCCCCTTTGTCTAATCTCCATTTGTGACCCCTGGTCCTTGTTTCTTTTTTCAGGCTGAAAAAGCCCCTTGGGTCGACACTGTCAATACCTTTTAGAATTTTGAATGCTTGAATTAAGTCGCCACGTAGTCTTCTTTGTTCAAGACTGAACAGATTCAATTCTTTTAGCCTGTCTGCATATGACATGCCTTTTAAGCCTGGAATAATTCTGGTCGCTCTTCTTTGCACTCTTTCTAGAGCAGCAATATCTTTTTTATAGCGAGGTGACCAGAACTGCACACAATATTCAAGATGAGGTCTTACTAGTGCATTATACAGTTTTAACATTACTTCCCTTGATTTAAATTCAACACTTTTCACAATGTATCCGAGCATCTTGTTAGCCTTTTTTATAGTTTCCCCACATTGTCTAGATGAAGACATTTCTGAGTCAACAAAAACTCCTAGGTCTTTTTCATAGATTCTTTCTCCAATTTCAGTATCTCCCATATGATATTTATAATGTACGCTTTTATTTCCTGCGTGCAGTACCTTACACTTTTCTATATTAAATGTCATTTGCCATGTGTCTGCCCAGTTCTGTATCTTGTCTAGATCATTTTGAATGACCTTTGCTGCTGCAACAGTGTTTGTCACTCGTCAGGACGGCTCTGCAAGTATTACCTACTCTAACTCCTTTTGCGAAGCTGTGGGGAAATTTGCTGAGAAATGTTAACCCTTAGTGGTCCGTTTATTCAACGCTTGTCAGGCGTGTCAGGTCCAATTTATTTTCACACACACTGTTTATTTTACACTGCATAGCAAAAGGACATCAGTACTACATCTCCAGCCAAGCCCCAACCCCCCCCCCCCCCCCCCCCCCCGTTCGCTGTATTTTTATTATAATGTCTCAAAAAGCTTTGCAAATGTCTGTGATATTCTTTGAGCGCTGGATGCGGAAGCATCTATCTTCTTTATTTGTGTCCGTGTTATCTCTGTGGTGCAGGGGCTATGTGTATTGCTCAGATATGCCCCTTTTCTTTCGACTTCATTCGGCTCCTTTCAGTCTCACTCGGCCATTGAAATGTTTTCTCTGCTTTTTCCGGACAAAAAAACGACTAGAGACCTGTGCTTGATATCTTTTTGATGATATCAGACAGGGTCCAACATTGGACTGGAAAGGGAAAATTGTAATAGGACCGCAAAGGGTTAAAAATGGCTACCAGAGTCTGTAACCATTTGTCATGAAATATCAGTAATATGTCCTGTCTTGGATACGGAGGCTTATACCAGATCTCTATCAAAGTGTGACAGATTGCTGTCTTGGTCATTGTGAGTTTAAAAATGGATTCCATATGAGTCCCTAAAATGGTTCTTCTTGAACCACCCTACAGTACATACATGCTTCTGTCCCTGACTCTGCTTTGAGGTCTACTGATATTGGCTTTTTTTTGGTCCACTTTTGGTTTCATTGTATTGGTGCTCCGACTTTGCCTGCACATTTTGGTTATCCTTTGTTGGAGCGCCAGTTTATTGTAGGCTCTCTATGCTAATCCGTTTAGCCACCTACCTGTGTTTTTACATTTTGCTTTAGGTAGTTTAAGATTTTTTCACATGGTTTCTTTATTCTTATTTTTACTAAGCATGGTTCACCATTGTTCTTTAGTTTTCACCTAACTTTGAGCTATTGTTAATTACCCAAGTGGACATAAAACAGAGTGAACCATTGACCCCAATGCTTTTCAGCCTTGCATTCTATTAGTCAGTAGAATTCTGATTAAACTGATCCCCAATCTCACTGTACCAGTGTAGAAGAAGTGGGACAGTGGGATATAATCATTTACCAGTTTTAAAAATGGGCCTTAATGCAGTATAATAGTAGAGACATTTTATTGCCACCTGACCCCATAATTACTGAACACTTTAAGACATGTAATGTGAGTATGAATTGCACAAAATGTGGGATTCGTTCACTTCGTGACGTCACAGTAAGAGATTACCGGAAGTAAAAGAAAGTTCGAGAAAATCTAAATTTAATCACCAAATTACCAATTATTTATATTAGAAATAGCAAAAAAATAAAAAATAAAGTGATATTTCTTTAATGATGTGTTTCAAGAAGTCCAGGTTATTTAAAAATATGATCATTCACCCTCAAATAAAGCAGCAAATCTACGTAACAAGCTGTGAGAAGATGAGGAGCCCTGTACATAAAAGGGGGCAGGGCAAAGCCCTGCTGTTAAAAAGTATTGTTTTGTTTTTATTTTTTGGTATTATTTAAAACAAATGTGTTTGTTTAATGTAGAACGGGGTACCCCTGTGCCCCTATGTATAGTTGTTTGTTTTCTATGTAGAGGATGAACTAGGTGGCGTCCGCCACATTATTGTTTTGTTTCATTTTGTATTTATTTATTGTATTTTTTTTTTCTCTGCAGCCCACAGCCGTACATATACTGTAATATTTTCTTCAAATGAGCACATCTTGCTCTCAGTGTCTTAATGTCTTGGGTAGCTGCTGCCTTAATCCAGAAGCGTGGTTAACTTTTGCGGGTTCGCTGGTTCCAGCAAGACTTCCATCCCAAATCCATCCCATCCCTTCCAGGACTCTCACACATTCCTCTTCTTATAGGCAAAAACCAGTCCAGTGAGTCTCATTTTCATGTCAAAGTCTTTAGTTAGGTAAAACATAATCCAAACCAACATGTTATGGAAGTAGAAATTAACTAGGAAAAAATGATACCATTTATAACCGCAGAGGGCTCCTCTCTTTTATGGGAAAATATTTTATACGCTGCATTTTTTTTTTTTTTTTGAATGTGCGCCCATATGCTGTTGCTAATTTAGAGAAGTATATATGTAATTTAGTATATATGTTTTATTATTAAAATATAGTGACTCTCAAAAGTATTCACCCCCCCTTGAACTTTTAAACATTTTATTGTGTTACAACATGGAATCAAAATGGATTTAATGAGTTTTTGCCACTGATCAACACAAAAATTCCATAATGTCAAAGTGAAAAATAAAATGTACAAATTGTTCTAAATTAATTACAAATACAAAACAGAAAATAATTGATTGCATAAGTATTCACCACCTTGAGTCAGTATTTGGTAGAGGCACCTTTGGCAGCAATTACAGCCATGAGTCTATTTGGATAAGTCTCTACCAGCTTTGCACATCTGGACACTGCAATTTTTGCCCATTCTTCTTTGCAAAATTGCTCAAGCTCCGTCAAGTTGGATGGGGGGACCTTTGGTGAACAGCAATTTTCAACTCTTTCCACGTATTCTAAATTGGATTGAGGTCCAGGCTTTGACAGGGCCACTCTAGGACATTGACCTTTTTGTTTTTAAGCCACTCCAGTGTGGCTTTGGCTGTATGTTTGGGGTCATTGTCCTGCTGGAAGATGAATCTTGTCCCAAGTCCCAGGTCTAGTGTAGACTTCAGCAGGTTTTCCTCCAGGATTTCTCTGTACTTTGCATCCATTTTGCCCTCCATCTTCACATGCTTTCCAGGCCCTGATGCAGAGAAGCATCCCTATGGCATGATGCTGCCACCACCAGGCTTCACGGTAGGGCTGGTGTTCTCAGGACGATGTGCGGTGTTAGGCTTGAGCCAAACATAGCACTAAGCATTGAGGCCAAAAAGCTCTATTTTGGTCTCATCAGACCATAGAATCTTCTTCCACCTGGTCTCAGAGTCTCCCACATGCCTTCTGGCAAACTCTAGCTGAGATTTGATGTGAGTTTCTTTTTTCTACTCTCCCATAAAGGCCAGTTTTGTGAAGCACCCAGGCTATTGTTTCCATATGCAGTGTCTTCCAGCTCAGTCGTGGAATACTGTAACTCCTTTAGAGTTGCCATAGGCCTCTTGGTGGCCTCCCTGACTAGTGCCCTTCTCGCACCGGATACTGAGTTTTTGAGGGCAGCCTGTTCTAGACAGATTCACAGTTGTGTTATATTCTCTCCCTTTCTTAATAATGGACTTTACTGTGCTCCGGGGGATATTCAATGACTTGGAAATGTTCTTATATCCTACCTCTGGTTGGTGCTTTTGAAGAACTTTATTCCGGATTTGCTTTGAATGTTCTTTCTTCTTCATAATGTAATTTTTGTTAGGAAATGTACTAACCAACTGTGAGACCAACCCAGAGACAGGTGTATTTAACCTGAAATCACATGAAACACCTTAATTGCACACAGGTGGGCTCCATTCAACTAATTAAAGACAATTGGTTGCACCAGAGCTTATTTAGGTGTGTCATAGCAAAGGGGGTGAATTTTCTGTTTTATATTTGTAATTAATTTTGAACAATTTGTAGATTTTATTTTTCACTTTGACATTATGAACTTTTTTTGTGCTGATCACTGGCAAAAACTCCTAATTAAATCCATTTTGATTCCATGTTGTAACACAATAAAATGTGGAAAAGTCCAAAGGGGGTGACTACTTTTGAGAGCCACTGTATATTAATTTATAAAAACACTGACTTGGCCCTGTAGCCTTTTTTCCCCATCAAGCAGGGTCAGCAGTGCAATACATATTTGAAGGTAATGTGTAATGTGTATAAGGACTTGCCATAAGTGAAAGGGCATTTACCTGATATACAAATACAAATAGCACTGAAAGAATACAAACCAGTTAAAAGTATTTTTTTGTTGTTGTTGTTTTGGAGGGCGGGGTGGTTTGGGGGATACAAAAAAGCAAAGTCATTTCTGTCACTTTTTGCAGCTGTATTTTTTGCCCTTGCTCATTCAGTGGTGTGATTGAAAGGTTAATGATGCAGGTTGCAAAGCTATGTAGTAGGTTGTAATGAATGTGGTCTTTGCCGAATACAAAGATAATTGACTTTGCTTGTGATTAGGAAGGCCCTTACGGATCCAATTCCCTATCCTATGGTGTCTATAACTAAATAAACATAGTGAATTGTATCCTTGTCTTGGTGTCTTGTAATGTCATAGTCAAGTTACAAAATTGAAGCCTGCACCACAATTGTTTTTTAATTTATTATGAAGGACTATGCAGTGTTATGTAGCCTTAATGAAGTTGTTGTGAATGCAACATAAGGCCAGGTACATTCATTTACATTTGTACAATTTTCCCCACAATAATATTGTTTTTTTGCTATTACCCTTACTAACAACCAAGGGATATTTTTGAGTCCTTCAATTAATATCACAGAGTTATTATTTGTCTTGTAACATGAACAGCTTTATTTTCTTTTCACAAAACAATTGTTCAAATTGCATTTTAGATAATGTGTATATTGTCAATGACTTCTTAATAAGAAGCCTGCTGCTGACTGTCTCATGCTTCTGTTAAGAGTGATTGCTTTTTATTGTCTGGCTGCAGCATTTTGGGTATGATGGAGTGCCAGAAAGTCCCAAGAGGAATAGGACTGACGCCTACTAACCTTGCCAGGTGCAGCCACAGTCTAATGGTGGTACTGTCACCGCTACCAAAGGAAGTGCAGCCAGGGAACATCTGAAAAAATAAGCAAAATAAGCACTTTTTGGTCAGATTATTTGGTGTTTGTCTGTAGCTCTCTTTATTTAACCCTAAATGCCTCTTATTCCCTCCATGTGTTTTTAATGCAATATACGAGGCGGTTTTTTGGATGCAGGGTTCACATTAATCACAGTATGTGGAAGAAAAAATAATACTATTATAGTGAATTTTGGATACTAAAACTAACTACTGTTTCTGATTGCTTTGATCTATTATCTGAAATTTGACCTGGGTTCAGTCTTACATTTATCTGAATGAATAATTTGGCCAAAAAATATATTATCATATTTAACAAAAAAACATTGAGTCTTGAAAACAGCTGAAACTGAAGCCTTATCTCCGAATGGTAAACACTATCAAATTGTATGAAGTGATGCAGAGAGAAGCTGGCATTTCCAGTTTAATTTCTAACAGTGCTGCTCAACTCCTCAGGCAGCTCATACAAACTTCCTTTGATTTTTCATATAATTATGTTGTGCTTAACATTACATTAAAGTCATTTTTGTTTGGACCAAGATGAAAAAAAACAGCCTGTTAAGCAAAACCAGACCACAAATGAACATTCATTTCTTTATTTACGGTCAGAGCAACACTGGTTAAAGCGCATCATGAAGGGGTGTGCCGAATAACCCGTTTAAACGGGTATCCATAACAAGTATGTTACAATGTTTGCTAATGATACTTGTTTTTTTTTTCTTGGTACTTCCAGTTTTAACATAAATAAGACTGCTCTGAGTACTAGTATGCGTAATAGCTCTTCTGCTGATCCTCATTTCATGCTTCTAATCCGAAAAAGGAACAGATGATCTTGTTTTCTTGCAGTGTGACACAGGTCCTAACCCAAACTATATGATCCAAACAAAATACTTACTTATAGGAGTATTATCTAAGGTTTTAAAATCCCTTATCTTACAGCACTAGCAATATTATCCCTCTTCTTCTGTTGAATATATTTTGGTTCAATGCTTCAATTCAGATGATACAGATATTGCAAAGACAAAGTTCGGGATGAAGTTGCTGCTATCTCAGTTTCGACAAGTTTCTTTAGGTATCTCTAAATTACTTCCTGAAACTAGTGTTAAAGAACCAAAAAAATTTTTTATCAATAAAACAGGGACCAGTAATAATATGCAGTATTATTATGCAACGACATTAAAAGTGTTAATGTAGTCAAGGGTGTCCAGAGAGAAGGGATTTGGTTTACGTGAATTTTGCTTTTTATACCCTTCTGACAGACAGAATGATTCTTGGTGATAAATCTCCCTCCCGACCTGTGAGGGCGCTGTGTAAAGAGAACAAAATGCCCTGGACTGGATGGCCAGACAATTAATTCCCAGGGTTAGGCAGAAGTCGGCCATCTAGAAAGGAGGCAGTGCTACAGTACACTAAATCATCAACCCAGAAGGGAAAAATGTGGCAGCCGCGTACTGTAGGAGCGGTTGCAATTGTTAACTAGGGGTGCATGATTGATGGTATATAAGGGGACATGGAGAGGTGATCTGTTCCTTTGTTATGGTTAAAGTTAACCTGGAAGGAGAATCGTGTTAAAATATATCGTGAGTGTTTGTTTGTTTCGGTTGTGTCTGATACTGTGCTTGTTTGTGATTTATAAGATGGCTAAACACGATCCAGAAGCTGTCTCTTAAGGCCAGCATGAATCTGGACAACACTGCACCTTTTTGTTCACGTATTGAACTATTTCACCACTTGCACTGAAAGCACTCACTAGGGACTTGTGATCTTATGTGTATTTGTGGGTGATAAAATAACTGTTATTATTTGGGACTGCAACCCATGCTTTAAAACAATGCAATACACATTGCTGTATATTGCCTGGGATTATCATTTGTGGTCACCAGACCAGGATTAAAATAAACACCATTGTACCTGGATTATCATTGTCTGTCTTTTCATTGCACACCGCATCACTCCTGCACCTGCATACTGCAAACCACTTTGCCACACTCCTTTATGTGGAACTCGATTAAAACGGGATTACCTCAGTAATTGTATATGGCGTGATTTTCATTCATAAAATAAAATATGCCCAGGTTCGGAATTTAGGTTTCTACTGTACATTGTGCACACAACTAATTGACATAATTAAATGTATTTTTAATTTTTTTATTTCTCATTTTATTGTTAGATTCCATAGACACTGTTAGGACTAATTTAAGAACTACCTTGACCTAAGATTAGTGCTGATCCGTATTTGTTCAGTCTGCTATTAATATCAAAATTCTATAGTTTTAAATTGCACTTTACCCATTCTATTAATGTTCCAGTCCTAAAAGGAATTGCAAAACCATGCAAGAGATTGACTTTTTCCTTAAAATGTTTTAATTAACTGACTTTTAAACAGAAAGTGAAAGATGTTACCAGTATCCCTCAATTGTACTAGACGAGCAATACATTTTACAGTGCTATATGTACCAGCTGTTGTGGTTTCTTTTTAAAATATATTATTTTTTAAATTCCAACATGAGTTTAAATAATTCACCTTAAACCAAAGTTTTTATAAGAAATGGGTGAGCCTGTCTGGCATTGTGCACAACTGTATCCTGCTATGTTCCAGGCACAATTTGAGTTGTTCACTTAACCCTTTGCGGTCCTATGTCGGACCAGGTCCAACATTACAATTTTCCCCATCCAGTCCGATGTCAGACCCTGTCTGACATCATCAAAAAGATGTAAAGCAGAGGTCTCTAGTCATTTTTTCTCAGGAAAAAGCAGAGAAAACCTGAGTGAGACCGATAGGAGTCGAGTGAAGCCGAATAAAAAGGGGGCTTATCTCATACCCCCATGCACTACACTGATAACACTGACATAAACAAAGGAGATAGCTCAAGCACTCAAAGAAAGTCACTGACATTTGCAGAGCTTTTTGAGATGTTATAGTAATAAAATAATGACTTGGATCGCATTATTGAGGAGTTTGCTGATAAAACGAGTGATTGGGAGAGGATTTATCAGTAAGCACATCTATAAAGAGGTATGTGAAAAATACAGGGAAAAGGGGTGGGGCTTGGCTGGAGGTACAGTGTCCTTTTGCGATTCAGTGCCTTTTAAACCTGTTAAGGATTCACTAAAGCAGCTAGTTTGATTTACAATTTAAATAAAATAGTTAAAGCTGCCTTTAGCTGTCACTATGGAAATGCATCCTTAGGACCAAGAGTGCTTAGGAATTCCTTCTTCTCTTAAGTCCCCAGCTTGGACTTATATTTTGTCTAAATGTATACAAAATGGCACTATTAACATGAATACTGATATGTCTACTTTATTTTTTGTTGTATTTTTTTTTTTTTTTTGTATTCTCAAATAAATAAGTCTTTAGAGACCACTGTTATAACTCTCTCCTTTTTACAATAACGTGTTAATAGATAATGTAAAAATGTAAAGCATTAAGTAATATTCATTATTGCTGTATTAAGGATTTGCATGTCGCTAATAGATATCTCAGTGGTGCTGCTCCTGATTTGCAGTGACTTGCAACACCAGAAGCCGTTCTGAGTTCTAATCACCTGCCATGTAGTGAAGACATGGACAACCTGTACCATTCATTACCTCGGAATATTAGAAGCACGATTACACTTGCCTAAAGGCAATAGTCTGTGTGAATAATGAAAGTATGAATAAGCCTTTTCTTTATTTTGGATGATTTACAGCTCTTATAAAACATTCTCTCTGTGGGTGTGTGTGTAGACTGTATTGATGGGCGGTAATTCAAGCATTTTTTATGTAACCCTGTAGTCTAAACCAGAACATGTTCAATGACTTGTTTTTCTACAGTTGGTGTTGTGCTGATTTCCTTTTTAAAAATATGCCTGCTTGTTTTGTCTGGGCAAGCAGTGCTATGTCGCAGAGCAGACATTACAGTTCGCTTATAATTACAGAAGCACTTTGTCACAATGCGGCCCCAGTAATCAGAGGTTGACTCATCTTCTTAAAGTCACATATTTCTGTCTGCAGGATCATTACAATGTGTCTCCAATGTTTATTGATTGGCACTCTGATTGTTGAGGTCTCAATGGGAGAAAGGCTGTAAAAGGTCATGCCATCTTAGGTGATGCCCTTCTGGTTCACAATGCTGACCGTTGTGGTGAGATGAGCTGAGGTGTTACAGTACGCCCTGCAGTGTATGTATGAATAAAAATATCAAAACAATCAGGATTCATCCTTGTGCTTGATTAATATTAATGGCTGATGTTTTAAATAAAATATGTGGTGCACACTCTGGGAACGGACCTTACTAGCTGAACAGGTGCAGTTTTCGAGTCTTACAATCTTAAGTTCAGCTCAGCCTCAGTGTACTGCCACTCTTCACATCTGATGACTTTCCCTTGGATCTGTGTGGTTTCAATTTAGATCTAAATAATCATTTTTACTAATAATAATCTTTATTTCTATATAGCGCCTTCATAGCGGACCACCATCACAAAGCGCTTTATAAAAATTAGACCAGGGTGTGTGAACCATGCATCAGTTGCAGAGTCACTTACAACAACGTCTCACCTGAAAGACGGAGCACAAGGAGGTTAAGTATCTTGCTCAGGGTCATGCAGTGAGTCAGTGGCTCAGCTGGGATTTAAACCGAGGACCTCCTGGTTACAAGCTTGTTTCCTGTACCACTGGACCACACAGCCTCCTATTTTTATTAATTAATAAATGAATCGGTATTTGTAACGTATAAACGTAATGCAAACTCTACACATGTTTTGCAGGAAAACTGTTAGTGAGGTTTTAAAATGAAAAGGAGCCAGGAACAATAATGTACAAGTACATTAACACTGCATAGTTGATGCATTAGCCTCATATTTCATGTTTGTATACGTTTGAAGGCAGATCAGCACTCCACTACTATCTACCTTGTCTCCAAAAATCCACAAGTGCTCTGTCTGTCTTCATGTGAACAACAAGACCCACTTCAGCCTGCACAAATGGCAGTTTTGGCTCCTGAGATTCTCTGTGGTGCTCAGTAATTCAATTAACCAAGATCCTGAACAGCTGAGGACAACTATATGGTATTGTATGCACAGCCATGTTTGGGATGTGTAGAGCCCTATGAAATCCACATTGCAGAGAACATGGATGGAATCGCGGAATTCAGAGAAAAAAACGGAATTAGGCACCCGAGGACATTACCACAAAATCTGTTTAAACATGGGAACAATTTTTGCACCTCAGTCTCAGCCACCATACACAACCATGATTTCAATTGTAAAAAAGCCCTGCCTCTCGTGCCACTTCACTTGCTAGCTACCATTATCACTTGGGGGAAAACGACTGCCTATATGTTATTCTGAGTAGATAGTACTGTAATGACTACTGCAGAATGTAGAGTCTAGTTGCTGCATTTTTTCTCCAAAGTTCTCAGGGAGATATTACTAATTAATTATTAATGAAAACATGACATTTATTTTGAAATGTTATAGTTTCAGAGATGAAAAATGTCAGCTAATTGGCGGATTTCCGGTTTTACTCAGTCCCTCGGGGCTGCTGATGTGTTCAAAGGCGATCTGAGGGGAAGAAAAAAAATAATCAGGATTTTTTTAAAGCTATTAACACATTTATGACAGACAGTGTGAAGTGCTTCTGCAGTGTAACACCGCTAAATTATTATATAAATCAATCTCGGCAAAGTAAAAGTACAAAAAATGGAAAAATAAGGCAGCTGTTTTTACCTTGCATACCCCATAGGTCCTTGCAGATGGCTGTCTTGGCAAGTTGCTATTTCATTGGTCCACAAACAAGTACAGCACTGTGAATTAAACAGTTATGTTGCAGTTAGCTCTACAGTTCACATTTCAGAAAATGGCAAAAATGATGGAAAGGAAGGAAGGTGCAGGTGAAAAATTAAAATTCATATATATTTCTTTTCTGTTTCACTTGTGGAGCGAGCGAGCCGAGTGGGCTGTGTAGATCACGGACGTTGTTGACAAACCCTGTAAACCCCCACATTCCTGGAATAATCCATACACTGGGCATGTATAGCTCACCTTCAAACCATGATCAACGGCTCTGCCTTTATTAGAAATGCTTTTCTGTTAAAATTATAGTACGCTTGCATCTTACACAACAATAACTAAGTCCTCATTTTTATTATTGGTCTGCATGCGTACCTGCGACGTACCCATTATGTGAACCCCTTGTTTATTAAAGAGGATGCAAGGCGTTGGAAAGCCATATTCTCTGCAGAAAACATGTAGATATAATAAATACTTATCACAGTAACTGCAGCTTTTTTATTGTGACCTGATGTTGATGGAGACAAACATGGTGATCCAGCAAATTATAAAATACACCCCATGTTGAACAAGCATCTTCTGAAAAACAAGAAGTTGCCAGACATTTGATTCCCACAGAAAGTTAAGATTTGTTTAATGTTGTACAAAAACTTTTTCTTTTTTTTATTATTAAACTTATATGACCTAAGCAATTAGTGTTTGTTTTTATTAGCACTATATTTTCTTACATTTGCTTCCATGTGTAACAGGACTACTTTGTTCACCCTGTTGACTATTGTACTCTGCGTTGCGTTTTTTTTACGGTGATGACACAAAGACATGCATTTTCAGTATCGTCTTTGTTTTTATTCTGCATTGAAAATGAAAAGAAAAGAAAATTGCATTTCAGTCTGGTTACTGCATCTGCATCCACCTTCCTCTGAGACTTCAATGACAGGAAAGGAAAGACGATTGCGCTTCAGTACCATTCCCTACATTTGGACTATACCAAAATAACTCAATGTCATTGTTCCGTTGTTTGTTTATTTATTTATTTATTTTCCAAACAGACTGTTCATACAGCTCTATAATAATTAGAAATTCAAGTTAGAAAATGTTTGTTTCCTTAGAAAATTACTACACCGTATATTATACAATTCGCATTACTTGTATAATGGTACTATTCATTACTCTGAAGCCTTGCGAGGAAAAAAAAATTGCCTGACTTTTAAAGTGACAGCAACAGCCTAATGAAAATCTAGTGAAACCACTATATACTACTGTTACACATGGTAACATACAATGAAGCAGAAAATGTCAACTTTGTGCTTGAAAATAAACATTTACAGTATTAAATGCTTAGTATTGAAAATAGGCCCAGACGAGTAGACGATTAGTTCAAGTTCAAGAGCTCTTGCCTTGTGTGGGAGGGAGTGACTTTCTGGTGTAAACAAGTTGCATTTGAGATCCAAACGAATAAGAGCATTAAAAGAAATGACAAGCTGTACAGCATTTATTTACGAAAAAATAGATTTAGCCTGAAACTAAATATATATTTTACGTCAACTTTATTTGACTGAATACTTGCATCAAGTTTCACAGACCCTTTTTTCAGTCCCGACTTGTCAAAAAAGGTGCTGTTTTGTTCACTCTCAAGTATTGGCATCTCAGGGTTTGTAAAATCAGCAGTTAAGAAGATAAGGTATGCATTCTAATTTCAGGTGTAATCTGAATCTTAACATTCCATTTGGGTTCCTGAGCAAAAAAGACAAGATGGCAGTGGATCCCAGATTTCTGCCACTTTTCAGCTTTTATGTTACTTCTCCCCACTTTCATCTCTGTAGTTCAGCTTGTGTTGAAAAGAAGAACTACTAAAAAGCCTTTATTCAGATTTTTTTTTTTTTAATTTACAATGTTCCTAGTTTGTTTCTATTGCATTGAGCCAATTTGTGCCCTTTTTTTCTGAAAGTACTTTGATTAAAACCATTTAGAAAGGGAGTTTTTGTTATGTTTTTCATGCATTTATAGCTTCGCTCTCTTAGCATTCGCTTAGCATTGCTCTCAATGTATCAAACACTTGTGCTTATAAAAAACTAACTAACTAACAAATTACAGATTTCTTTTAAACCAAAAAAATCGGAAATCAGGAAAAAATAAATCTGAAAATTCAAAATAATAAAATGGATTTCATAGGGCCCTAGATATGGTGTTCAGTGGATTAAACGCAATGATTTCTCAATCTGGCTTTCATATGCCAGGTTGTTCTCTGACCTCAGGATATTACGAGTAATTTTCATTTTGAACATTGTGATTTGCGAACATATTGTTTGAATTTAACACTTGTAGGTGGACTTGCATAATTATTAACTCCTGTTTTAAATTTCAGTTGCTGACACAACTTTCTTCTCAAGCAGATTTGAGGGGGAAAAATCCCTGCACCGGCCCTTGTGAAACTCGCACCTCGTTGTTTTTAAACAGTTTCACCTAAATCATTTTATGAAGAGCTCACAAAGGCTTTGAAACTCTCACAGTCTTAAAGAATATCAACATGCAAGTAATGCTGCACATCAGTGTCCGTCGCCATACTTGTTTAGTATCAATGGTTAGCGCCATTGTATGCTTCCAATTAGTAGCTTATGACATCATCAGATTAAAAGAGGGCAGCGTTTATGAAAATTTGAGTTCCATTACAAACAAAAAGCAATAACTTTAACAATAACATTCTGGAGCAGGCACTTCCGGGTCTGTTACAATATGAGAGGCAAGGCATTAAACGCTCTTGAGACTCATTATCTGTGCCACAACACAGCGTATTAAGAACTGTTTTATCCTCTAACAATAGGGATTAATATGTACTATGTGCAGTGACGGTGCTAGGTTAACTAGACATAATCTGGATCAGCTCGTTCTGCAAGCCCTTGCTCAGGTAGTGATCAGGGATTTCATGTGACATTGCACACCTGATGTGCTCCTGCATCACTGGGTCAAATTTAGCTAGAAGCTGAACCAAACCTAAAAAGCCATTGGTCGTTTGGTACAATTTGTCACTGAAACCACAAAAAGCAGTATTGTGCTCTGCCAAAAACTGAACAATGGCTAAAAGTCTTTCCGCCACTTTGTTGCTTCTTGGCGAATCAACCTTTGATTTTGGTTATCGACAATGTTCAGAGATCCAGGCATAATTTGGCTTTTATCCACTTGTTTTATGAGTCAATGTGATAGGGGGAACACTCATGCTGACTAAGCAAGGATGATGCATTTATCCAAGAACTACCAAGTTTTTACATTTTCTGTGTGTCTGAAAGTTATGGGTTTTCCTTTTCCTAAATACATGTATTAAATACCCTGACGGTGTACTGGTAAGTTCATTTCCTCTGTTTGCTTGTATATCTTGATGCTGCTAGATTTTGTTCACAATCTTCTGTCACCACTGGTTCTTGACCTTGTATGATATCATTTTCAGGTACTCTGATCTTGCCTTTGGTTTTTAGAACTGAACAATTAAACCTTTGAGCCCTTCCAGATATTTTTCCTTTTCTGCTCGTCTTTTTCTAAATTTGAAAATAAAATATTTTTGTTTTTATTATTTATAGCAAACAAGTCATTAAAACTTCACGCCCTCTCGTCCACTCTCAGTCATATAGTTCGTTGCTGCTTGAGCCGCCAGTGAACTAGTTCCAGTTTGTTGCATTGTAGCGGTTTCTTTGCAAACAGCAGTATATATAATGCGCTCCTGTATAAATAATAGGGATGCATTTTTTTCATTCATTATATATATATATACTTGTTTGTGTGGAGGGGAATCTCATGTTATCAGATCCATCTAGTCTTTTACTGTAAATTAGTTTCACTGAAATAGGTAATCCAATGGTTCCAGTAAAAAGACTGCATCAAATTGATTTTCTTTCAATTACTGTTTTTCAAAGTCAGTAGATATTGTACTAGGAAAGTAGTAAGACTTTGATCTGCTAGGAGAGACTGTATGGCCATTGCATCTCTATGAAATATAGATAGCATAACAAATCTTGTACATGTAACACCGAATGTCCAGACAAGATGGGATAATATCTTTTAGCTCATTAGCTATGATTTGAGTGGCAGAACATGGCAGGTCATGATATGACCTTTAAACCCCAGTATAGTTGGGTTTTTCCAGTAAAATACATAAAAAAAAATTTAAAAAAACTTAAATTCCACTAGTCATTTGCCCTCATTCTTTTAATGTGATTTTTTTTTTGGTCATATCTATGCAGGCGTGGTTGGAATTTATTTTCTTATGTTGGCATCTACTTTTGTATGTATTTTGGTATGTACGATTGTATGCTTTAAATAAATAAATTTGAAGTGCCATTTGTGTTTGTAGTTGTAAGTTATTATACATGCATGCCATTTATGTAACATTTCATTATATATTTATAAAGCTTTTAAAATTTTGATAAAACTCCCTAACAAGGACGCACTGCAAATCAGCAATTACCTGTAAGGAAACTTTATGCTGGGATGCCAGAATCACTGTCGAGCCTTCTTAAGGTGTCATGGGTTAGCATGGAAGGTGCCCATCTGAAGACCACAGAGAAGTATCCTACTCAGCTCAATCCAGACGGTTGTCATGCTGATACTCTATGGAGGTAAAATAGGTTGATCCCTGGAGCCAGCGTTACACTTCAGCCATCAACACCAGACAGAAGGATATCTACATCACCAGATGGAAGGAAACGCAGATAGACCACATTAGTTTACAGGAAAAGAAGATATGTCTGAGTTGGTGCTTATCATGGTGAGAACTGAGTCCAATATCAGCATGAAGTTGAGATGATTTATCAGTATGCACTACTATGAAGAGATATGTGATAAATACAGCAAACAGGGATTGGGGCCGGGCTGAAGATGCAGTACTGGGTGTCCTGTTGATATGCAGTGCCTTTTAAACCTGTTTTACGGTGAATAAAATAACTTTTAAACAGTGCGTGTAAAATAAACTGCTTGTGTGAAAACAAATTGGACCCGACGTGTCTGACAGGTGCTGAATAAATGGACCGCTAAGGGTTAACACTGGAGTTATCAATTACAAATCTTTGAAAATCCAACAGTTCATTATCAAACATAACAGCAAATCCAAATCCACTCTAATGGCACACTTTTAAAATTAACCAGAGCACAATCAGGTAAGGTATTGTTCTGTCTGCGCCTGTTATTGTCCTTGTTAAAGTATTTAATTATCTCATTTCAATCTGTAGATGTGCAATTAATTATCTAGCCAAACCATTTTAGAGAACATGTATGTTTGCAAT
This sequence comes from Polyodon spathula, assembly GCF_017654505.1. Taxonomy (NCBI): domain Eukaryota; kingdom Metazoa; phylum Chordata; class Actinopteri; order Acipenseriformes; family Polyodontidae; genus Polyodon; species Polyodon spathula. Next base: position 17,677,972 of record NC_054535.1, on the reverse strand, counting down.
TGTCCTGTAAAGTGTGAGGTTTAGACAAGATATTACACTAAGAAGCAATAGCAAATACTACAGAAAGCATGTAACTCTGTAAACACATGTGATGGGTATACAGTGATGAAAGACTTCAAAAATGCAATAACCTGGGATCATTAGCATTTACAGTGTAATTAACACCATGTTTCTTCTCAGTTGTTAGGATGTGGCGAGTGGGTTGAGAGTGGGCATTGTGGTGATGCCACTTGTCACACAGCTCTCCACATATCCTTTACATTGTACAGAAACTAAGGTGGGAGCACATCATTGCCAGTCTAGGGCTGTTAGCACTTGGTTTAAATAAATGGAAACCATTGGTGGTTAAGTTGAATTGAATCTTCTCTAAATGAGGAACAATAAAAAACACTAGAAAGAAAAGCCCAAAAGAATGTCCTTCCTTTCTTAATTGCTCATTAAAAACCAGGTCCTTAGTCTCTGCTACTCTGAGTGTCTCCTTTTATGTCACCTCTGTGGTAGACCTTGTGTAGACCTTGTAGGCATTGTGTGTCTGTTGGTACTCAGAGTGTTAAGATTGTGCTCAATAGATTTACACCGAGCATCTCAGAATGCCTGGAATTTCCATCAGAATGAGCCTATTTATAGGCTTGTTTTGATGCTGCAGAATAACGCTGTGTAGCAAATGAGTCTCATCAAACAGCGTCTATTTGATTGTGTGTGGTATCTTTTAACCAATTTCCGTATAAAATAATAAGGAGTTCACTCAAGAATAATTAAAAAAAAAAAACACAAGCGAGTGTTTGGGCACCAATTACCACTGGTTTATAGACAGATGCAAAACAGTTTACTGAATTTCAGAAACCTCAGTGGACCCGATTTACAAAATGTTCACTCCAAACATGTCTGGCCTACGCTTTCAGGACTTTCTAAGAAATAAGACTTTTCTTCTCAGGTGTTGGTTCCTGGTAAATGTTTTTTTGTTTGTTTGTTTGTTTTTTATCATATGTTTGTTCCATGTAAAATGTGGCATTCAGTTATTCATTCATTTGTTATCATGCTCAATCAGAATTCTAAGGTAAAACTATAAGAAAGATAAGAGGTATATTCAAAGAGTACTGGATTTTAAACTAAATCCTAACATTCCCATTAGTGTTAATTTAAAGTGCCGTATCCTACAATATTTTTCAATTTGACATTTCCTTGTAGTCCCTTTGTTCCACTGTCTTCCATGCACTTTGCTATACCAGAATTCCGACATGTAAGGGCTTTTTTTTATTTCCTAGTGGTTTTTCTCTTGTGCTATTTATTTTTTTATTTTTACAAAGCCTATAGTGATGGTATTGTCAACATGGACTTATAAGGTAACAATTAATTCATTGTGTCAAAAATATTTTAAAACCAGAGCTGTTGAGAGCTACAGTATATGCATATTTGCTTGAAGTTTTATTTGACAAGGCTAGAGTTTATTTAAAGCACACTGCCTCCCCCACTGAAGGATTGGGACTCACGCTGGAATCCGAAGGCTGACCCAGTATATGTTATAATGAAAATAAAACCGCTTCGCTGACATTCCTTTCACTACACCTGCAAGCAGGCAGATGCTATGATGTCAGCCTATATCTCCAGATCAGAAGGGAAACACAATGAGAACAAAGTAACATAGAGGAATATTTTAAATAAGAATTCAAGAGTGTCCCACGAGTTCACTTGTTTACCCCACATCCTCTTTTATTTATTTTCAGCTTCACACGTTGAGACTCATTAGTCGGTTTTCTCCCAGTCTCCTTTTCCCCCAGCCCCCTCTTACCAGGGTCTGAGGACTTGAACTCCGTGTCATCTAAGTGTTTTCTAATCACCTGATGCGAAAGAGAATGCCTCGAAGAACTGCAGCACTACATTCCTTTTCAGCTCTTCAGAATGTAATAAAAAAAAAAAAAAACACCGCTCTAGCCCAGTAGGGAATCTGATTAAATGAATTACCCGATTGGCTTGTTTAGTTGAATGCTCAAGTTTAATTGGACCTTGCTAATGCAAGGATGGTGTAATTCAGAAGGAGTAATGTGAGAACTCGGAGACCCATGCCAGTCTGTGTGACACTGCTACAGAAGCCTGCCCTTGTTCCCAGTCTGACTGGTGAATATTAATACACCCTGACATAGGATAAGAGGCAGAAGTATGAGTAGTCTTCTTATGTGTCTATGGATTGCGAGGGATAATTAAAATTGATGGCAAAGGGGGAAGGGGGGTTACAAGAAACTCCATGGACAAAAATGAGGATGTGCTCCCTGCAGAGATGACCCAATAGGCAGACATCTGCCTTATTATTGCAAACACTCCACTCCGTTGTCCAAAGGTATTCTGTTTGTGCAAATGATTCCACACCCTTTCAAAGAAAATAGCTTCACAAAAAGTAAGATTACAGCTACTGAGGTTGTGAGCCTACTATCTTTACTATAACTAACAAAACAGACTATAAGAAGGAGAAATAAAGAAAAGGAACAGTTTTAAACTGTAGGCCTATTTTTTTTTCTAAATATTAAAACAAAGTGGCTGTTACAAGACTTATACCCAGTGTGTAGCAGCAAGCTTTACAACTATTCTATTGCAATTCTTGACAAGAAAATAAAACTATGGGGATAGCCATTATCCACTCAAGAGAAACTTTGGCAGAGACTGCTATGCAAATGAAGGTGATGGAGGATTCCAATGTGTACTGACCGTAAATCTGAAGCCGTCTGCAGTAGATACTGCAGACAGAAGAGAATAGAGGCAAGGGTCTCAAAAGGGGACCTGGTATAGGATAGAAAAGAGGTAAATGCCGGAAGTAGTTAAAGATAGTCAAAAAAAAAAAAAAAATTATCCAAACTTGAGGTGAGTCCTTAAACTGGGACAGTATGAAAATATTGTGAATAACTTCCAAATTCCAAGCTTTGGGGAAACGAATTTCTTACGATTTACTATGACATGGTATTTGTTCTGTACTGTATGTTTGTCTCCTATTGCAGTTTCTGCTTGGATCATTAGTGCGCCATGATTAATAGATATGAGGAAATAATTTATTTCAGCCACTTTCTACTATTAAACAAGACTCATACGTTTATATGATGTGATGGAAAACGTAAAGGTAATGAAATGTGTCAAATATCCTATATTTTGACTGCGTGCTACAAATTAAGCCCACTGCATCACCCATAAGCTTCCCCCATCTTTTCACAGATAATTAGCTTTTCTGGATTTTGTTTAGAAGCTGCCCTGAGGATAATGAGATGAGCTGCAATCAGATGGTTTTCATTAAAGTACGTAAATTTTAGTGCGCTCATTAATGTGATAATTAATTAGTGCATATGGAAACAGGGCTTTAACCACTGATAGGCGCACTATTTGAACCTCTTTTTCTGGGCTGAAAACTAGTGATGTGCAGTTCTATACTTTTTACTGACTTGATTAATTTAATTCATTCAGTTTTAGAGAATCAATTCAATAGATGTGTTCATTTGATTCACTGATTCACTAATGCAAAATAAATACATCTTGCTGAATTACTTGGTTATGAAAATTTTTTGAACGGAAAAAGTCCAGAAATTATAATTGATTGCCTATGTAGTTGTGCTTACACATGAAATGGTACACAGTTAAAATAAAATAAAAAAAAATACTATATTTTAGTAAAAATCCTTAAGAGAAAACTTTAGAGTATTAACTATTTATTTTAAACTATATCATTCAGCTTTAATTGCAACCTATTTAAACCTCCAATTTACAAAAAGTAACAGCTATAGGGCCTCATTTTCGAAAGGGCACTACATGTGGAGTTAGCATAAACAAAAAGTAGTGAACCTAATCTAATGTGTGTGATAAATCTAAATTTACTGCCCCATTTACTAGCAGAGAACACATTTACATGCACAGTATTTGGCTAATTCACATGCCATTCCGTGCACGCTACATGTATTGTGAGCGATAATTTAATATGCACGATTATGTCAGATACTTACCCATGATCACCGAGATATCAAAAGCACCAACAGTCCAGGCATATCTTTTGTTCAGCTTATTGTGAAGGTGGAAGTGGCTTACTTTGACCGAAAAAAAGAGCGATCAGCAAACACAGCACTCAGCAGCAGGACAGGCTTAAAGGCCTCATTTACTCTACCTTTTAAATTTTATTTTAACGTGTATTCCTTATCTGAAGTAAAAAAAAAAAAAAAAAATAATATATATATATATATATATATATATATATATATATATATATATATATATATATATATTCCTTAAATGCATCTGGCCCGTCCATTAGTTTCTAAAATTGCATTGATGTACTGTATCGTTTTGGAATTTTCAAAACAACCCGCCTCTGTAGTATAACACACATAATCAACATGAGCAGTCTGCATTGTATGAGTGTGTAGCAGGGCGGTAGGTGTAGCAGGGCGGTAGGAAAGCCCTGTTTTTTTTAGAACAGGGTTTTTTTTAGAACAGCCCCTGTGTAATTGCCCCTGTGTAATTTTGTATTTGTTTATTTTATGATTTGTTATTTGTATAAGTGACGGTGTAGCCATATGTTTTGTATTTATGTTGCAGCGTGGTTGGAAAGCCCATCCACATTAATTTAAAAACCTTGTGCAGAAGGTGGCCATCTCCCAAATTAATTAGTTGTGTAATTGTTGCTAATCAGGAGATGGCCACCTGTATATAAACCCACAGCTGAGATCGAGCGAGAAATTTAAAAATAAGATATAGGAACAGTGAAGGCGATCGCCCAGCCTGACCTATACTTGTATTTTTGTGTTTGAGACTTTTTGTTTGACTATCTATTTTGCTCATTGACTGTTAATTTTACAGTCACCCCATTATTCTCAATAAAATTGTGTTGGTGTGACCAACACATTTTAGGGGAGGTAAACTAGAATCAGAGTTGTATTAATCAATCAAACTATCTTTATTATGTATATAGTGCCTTTCACAATAAATTGCCCCAAAGCGCTTTACATAGACAAAAAGCATTGATAAATACAGTACACACTCACCATAACGAATCTGTTGGGGTCCAAGCCTTTTTTTTCATTATATTGAGGGGTTCATTATAGCGAAAGGACAATCAAAATGAAGGATAGACTGTTGGAGTAAGTTAATGAGATGATATTGTGAATAAAAGTAGAATCACATGTACCTGTTCGTCTCATGTATGCACTATTCTGCCTTTGCTTTATCCAAATCATTCAAAAATTAAAACTCAGACAAAAAGCAAAAATCCCAAAGTAAAGCTAAACTTTTATACAAAATCAATGACACGAATCATTTCAAAGTGCAGCAAATCTTAATCCAACATGCAAGAATCCCAAATTGAGCTTTTATTCCAAATCAACCCGACATGAAAAGTTCATCAGATCCACAAGTTTTTTTTTTTTTTTTTTTTTTTTTTTCTTTAATCATTTTTGCTTTGCCACATGGTTGAACAAGCCAAAAGAGTGTTTTTTGACAACCTATATTCATGACAGATATATGCCTGCGTTACTCCTTTTTTTCAAACGATCAATATAGTTTCAAGCTTTGTTGCAACATGAAATGATTTTTGTTTCAGAGGCAGTGACACAGAGCGTGCTTTTTGTTAATACAAAAGAGTTGACTTCACTATGGAGGTGGCATCCTGTGTGTACAGACCAGGATGTTGACAGTGTGTGTTTATTTTATCATTTTTTTGTTTTTTATATTTGGGGTCCAGAGGCCAGTTTCGTTATAGCCGAAGGTTTGTTATAATGAAAGGCGTTATAGCGAGGGTTTACTGTATTAAAAGAAGTAGCAATAAGCAAGTGAACAATACAATAAAAACAGTAAGAACAGTAAGAACAATAAAGCAGCTGCACATGTATAAAGGTGTTTATATAACTATAACTATAAAAAAAGTTACTATAGTGAAACAGAAAGTGGAGAAAAGCAGATTTGCCAGCAAGCAAGGGAACAGAATTGCTAGTAAGAAGAAAGTGCCTCAGAAGAGATTGTCACAGGTCGACCCTTTTGTTTTAAGTTATAATTCTCCCCTTGTTACATGTGTTTTTATTTATACAGTGTATATGCATTTTTAAAATTATTTGGGGTATGGCGTGGAATTATTGCTTATAAAATGGACTGTATAATTTGACATACAAGTTAATCAATATTATATTAGAATAATGTATTTACTGTTTGACACATTGCCAGAGTGTGTAAACCATGAAGTTGTAATAATCTAAAATAGGCAAAATAATTTTTTTGCTGCATTAGAGACAGTGGATCATAGCGTTTTCAATCATATTGGCTAAATGTTTGCCCCTGAACTGTACAAGATAAATCTCTTCTTCAAACATAACTGCGAATAAGATTCCCCCTCGACTCACCCGGACACTTCCATCTGTCCAGATGCTCCCACACATACAAGCTCTCCCTCCAGCTCTTTCATCTGGGGTCACCTCTTGTGAGAAATGGTCAAGTACTGAAGTGAAAGAGCTGTTTTCTGACTCAGGTCAGAGGTCACCGAGGAGAAGTAGGGATGGTTTGTTTCTGATGTCACAGACCGATATTTATGGTTTGGAAAAGCTCTCCAGGTGCAAAATAAATCTTACATTTAGGGTTCATTACACCATTCTTTGAGGGAAAACATAAAAGGCATATTAAGGCAAATAGCAATTGCATTTGAATAAGTGATGTTGTATGCTGTAACAAACAGACAAGTCAGTGTTGTCTGAGATCATTCCAACTAAGAAAATGGCCCCATTGTATATCCTTCATTGTCAATCCAAATACGGCCCTTTTGTAATCATATTTAAGCCTGTGTTTCATGGTGTGAATGGAAAACAGCCAAACCCAACTAAATCATTTGAGGCCTGGTCATTGTTTCATTTATCCAGTTGGGCTGTCCAGATGGCCAGACAAAATCATTAAGTGATAAGTGTTGAAAGAGGAAGATACACTTAACTTTTTTTAAAAATGCTTACTTGTCAAAAGTTTCCTATCTGAGCAATGTTGCAACACGGCCTGGTTTGGGATACCATTTTACGTTAAAGAAACTAAGTAGAGTCAAACGTTTTGGCAAGTGCTATTAGTCAGTCAGTTACATAAACATTTCAGCTTGTGACACTGTTTGATGTTAGAATTCTGATTGAGCATTTGAAGTTATGCAACATTTTAAAAAGCAAGCTACTGTATACATTTCATGCTTGTGTTATACTATGACCACATGTTGCACCAAAGTCAATGCTATCTTTTTTGCTAGTTTCTGTTTCAAAAAAATAAGCCTAATGCTGCAGTAATTTAAATTATAATCTGCCTTTACGCTGGACACAGCGTAAAGGCAGGTTAAAATGTAATTTTATATTTTCTCAAGTTATTTTGGTATGTAGAATAGTTTATTTATTGTTATGTGTCTGTAATAAATTGTATAGTGTTGGCAAATGAGTAATAGGGGTGGGGGTGGCTATGGGTGATTAACTGGTGTTTTACAAGATATTTGAGTGAAAGATAACTACTTAACAAACATAAAGAGCAGACCTGGGAGTAAGTGCTAAACCTACTTGACCTTGTGGTCACCTGATGATCCTGGATCGAATTCTTAGTCATACTTCAGAGCTCAGGGAGAAGCTTAGCAGTCATAAAGAGAGTAGAGAGTGCATGCATCACATGGTGTCAGGTATCTGTTATGCAGCTAGTGCTTGCAAGGACCAAAGCAAAAGGGATGAAGACCATACCAGACCCTGTGAGTGATCTGGTGGAAGTTCATGGAAATTCAGTATATGTTCAGTCCACCTCAAGGAACTTGAGCAAGAGAAAGAAAAAGTAAATGTAAAGATACAAGAAAGTACCCCCACTTCCCAGAATTCAATTTCAGTGATTGTCAAGATCACTCTCTCTGTGCAGTCCATTTCCAATGCTGCTATATCCCCATCCCCTGACTATTACTGACTAATACTATAAGTAACCAGCAGAAGCTTAGCTAACAGTTGGACTGTTCATCTTACTTGTCAAAATTTGTCAATGCAGCCTAGTTTAGGATAACTTTTTACATTAAGGAAACTAAGACAAGTACTGGTAGTCAAACATTTTGGCTAGTGCCATTAGTCAATAAGATATACATTTGGCTCATGTTGTATGTTAGAATTGTGATTGAGCATTTGAAGTTTATGGCACATTTTAAAAAGCAAGTTTCTTTATACATTCCATGGATGTGTTATATGACTACATGATTCACACTTTTATTTAAAAAAAGCCCTATGCTGCTGTAATTCAAACCAAATATCAGCCAATAGCATTGGACCCAAAGTAGTTTGGCTTCAAAATGTGCTCTTTCTTTTGTGACATCTCTAACAACCTCTGTATACTTGCATACTTTTTAAATAAATACAGCACATCACATATTATTATAGTATAAAAAATAACTTGTGAAAGATATTTAAGTTTTCATATAAAGTCAATATGAAGCAATCCACTGCAATACTCTTTATTAAAAAAAAAAACATTTACATAAGATTTGAAACCAGTCACACATTAATTAAGAGAACACGCCTAAATAAGAGTGAACTGCTGACTGATTTAGATCTGTTAGTAAGGGAGAGGAACAGCGAACGTGCTGCAGGATGGGTTCCTGAATGTAGGCTTGTAAACACAGAAAACATGGAGCAGAGGGTTAGACACAAATCAACTCCATCAATCCTCCAGAGATGATAGAGGATATTTTTGCTTGTGCGGTTGCCTAACAAGAGTCAATTTCAGTCACCATGCATGTATTTTTGGTATAATTCCATTTTAAAATGACACATTCATAGCTGTAAAATTCAAAAAACAATCAGGGATCAGATGAACCTCTATTTTCAAGCCCCTAATGTTTTGGAAAATGTGTGATTTATTCTTAGCTTTAAATCTTTAACCAATTAATCTCAGCATAAAATAGACAGTGTTCACAATTAAGTTGTTAATAAATCTGTTCAGCTGAACATGTCTGTTTTTGGATGTGGTTTGTGATTATTGGAGCCCTTTATTTTTTTGGCTCCAGCTTCCTCATGCAAGAGGTTTACAATTAAAGGAAACCACACAGCTGGTAGGCTGTCATGTAAACTGTGAGATAATTTCCTTTATTGGACAATCACTAATTTGATGCAACTTAAAGTTTGAAAATACTTTTGCATTAAACAAACATGAACATATCAGACTTTGTTCTGGGATGAATCGTTTTTTAGGTATTCATTTCTTAACAAACTTTACTGAATTGGATGTATCTTTAGTTATTTCAGTTTAACTGCACTCTGTTTGAGTCCAGGATCCAAGTTGAAAGTCTAACATTTGAATAAGGTAATTTTTGTAATGTTCTGATATTACAGTTATCTATGCTTTTCCAATGTTTTATCTGGTTGGTTTGCACAGGCTTTCCCATTGGATTGCCATTTTTGTCAGCATTTAAATAATGTGTTTTTCACTCGCACATCTTCTGCTTTCTCTTATCTCCTTTTTAAACAGTACTGTACCAGACTGGCATGGCAGACAGATGAGAAAGGCACATATCTTTCAAGCGCTCAGGTGGATTGATATGGATGCAGGAACGGGGCAACTGCATTCTGGGTAAGAGCAGAAACAACATGTAAATGGACTTAGCCATTTGTATTGACTTAAAAAGTGGTTCCTAACTCTGGACCTCAAGCTTCCTTTTTTTCACTCACGTCCTATATTAGCTTATTAACCTTAATCACTTCAATTAACTGATTTTGGACCAGGTTGATAAAAACTGGAATGGAAGTTGTCGCTTGGACAACAAAAAAGTAATAATTTTAAATAATTGTAAAATTGATTCTGAGCTATACTGTAAACTAAAGTGTCGAAAGACAGCACTTCAAATGCAGTCTTCTGGCAATGTATTTTGGTCTATGTTCTATGGCAACACCTCCCTCGGATTCTCAGTCTCCAGCTGCACATTATCAGCATCATGGAGGTCTAATGGATGGGTGGACACTGACATGAGTGTTCTTATATCGGTCATGGCTGCTGTGAGCTGTCCGGCAAGTGTGGAGCATCTGTTTGAACAAGTAAGCACTAGAATGTCCTGCCTTATTAGACATTGACAGGCAGGCAGCAGTTGTGGATGCACTTAAGATTATGGCTGAGGGAGCAAAAGCTGGATGGAAAACAAAACACCATGTTCTAAGTTAGTCAGTGTTAATAGTAATGTATATTATGCCCTGTCTATGAAAACTTTGCACTAGAGAACAGGCTATGTCAATCTGTCACAAAAGCCTTATTTTTAATTAGAGAAGTGGCTTGCAGAGGCACATGTAGCTGTTCTCAAAAGTCAAACAGGTCATAAAGTATATTTTTTAAAGCAATCCCAATTGTATAGGTCCACATAGGGGTTAATTCGTGCTGAATCCAATACACATTTCAATGACAGTTTGCAAAATAAGGGGAAAACAAGATTATTGCAAAAAGACAACTCCAAAAACATAAAATGTACTCTCTTTCCTGTTCCCTGTATTAAATGAAAAAAGTGTACTGTAACAATATATTTTAGGATGCAACATCTATGATTAAGGAAATGACTAGCTTTGTACACTCTAAACGACAACAAAAACAACTGGAGCCCTTAACAACAACAGTATTGTCACTCCTGATCATCAGATTAGTCGGCCTGCCACTGATACTGTTAAAACCTGAAGATTATGTTAAAATATGACTTGATAAAGGTCAGCATGCAGCTACCAACACCAACAATAAGGCATGAAACCAACACAGAGGAGACCTTAAAGCATATACAGAATATGTACATTGATGCTTCTGTAAATCAAGACATTGTGTCTATAAATAAAAACGCTATCCCTCTTCCTTAATTAGAAGATCAAGTACCTTCTTGTTCTGGTGCAAGGAACGATAAATAATTTACTTGCCTATTTTTTGAATGGAATAATATCATTCAGGTCTGAAAACTTTCAGTCCGTAAATAACCTGAGACACAGTCATTAATTAACACAGAACCAAAGGAAAGTCAGAATGTTATAAACCTGCCTTCTCACTTTTTGGTAGGAGTGGCAAGTAATAGCATTCCTTTCCTAATCCATGTTAAATCATGCTTTCCTCTAAATCAAACACACAAATAAACATGACAGTAAAAGAGCAACTCTAGAGAAATTTATGTTACATGTATTAAATATAAAGAGATGACTGGATGAAGAAAACATCATTTATTTATTAATTTTAATAAAATGTAATTTAATCTTTACACATTAATATTACAATGCAAAACAAAATCTTAAAAGAAGATCAGGTCAAATAAATGTTCAAAGTTTACCTGTAGGTCTGGTATATGTCTTGTGCCAAAGCCCCAATCGAAATTATTGAATAATTAAAGGGGTGATCAGTCATGCTAGGCCCTGTGATTCAGGCCTAGCTTCTGGCCTGCTCTGTGGAGGAATCCCTGGTCAACTGGACCCGTTTGTTGTGCTTGTGTAATTGTGGTGGTCCCTTTCTAAATTAATCCCCATTGTTTGCTTTATTTTACTCTCATGCTAGCACATATTTTGGGAGGGTAAGAACAGAATGTCATTGGTTAATACTAAATTTAAGAATATTGCCATTATGTAATTTTTTTTAGGATAGAGTCAGGACAAGATTTTAAAAAAGCACAGCGCACATGCCCTATAAATTACTGTACATCACTGATGCACTCATCCACTTCAAAAAGAGGTACAAACCAGGTCTTGAAGGAATGCTAGAATTATCAAAAGTTTTCAATTTGTCATCCAGATAATCATGACTTAGCTTTCCTCCAGACAGAAGTGTACTCAGCCTGACAAGTTTAGCCTTCCTTCTAGGTTGAGTGAACTCTGGATGCATGTCAAAAGATTCAAAGGAGTCTCCACTAAGTGCTCTATCACTTATGTTGGTAGTCTTATAAATTCTCACTCTCAAGACTTGAACACATCTAAAAAGATGTCAGGGATACTGTTTAAGAATGATTTAATTGCACTTGCATTTTACAACTGGCTTAAACATCTAAAGTTAAACTGATGAAGTCCAGTAAGACAGAAATACTGAAAAGATCAATTAATATAATGTAGAAGATTTTAGATATATGCAGTTCATGCCACTTTTAACTGCTTTTTGATTTAGTGAGAACTTACTTTGCTGCTATTGTTTACATTAAGAATGAGCTGTTAACCTGTTCACTGTAATGTTCATATGCCGGTTAAATATATTTCCTCTCCCTGATCACAGCAGCTTCTTCCTCTCCCTGACGCATCTCTGTATTTAATAAACATGATCACAGCAGCTTCATCCTCTCCCTGAGGCATCTCTGTATTTAATAACCATGATCACAGCAGCTTCATCCTCTCCCTGAGGCATCTCTGTATTTAATAACCATGATCACAGCAGCTTCCTCCTCTCCCTGAGGCATCTCTGTATTTAATAACCATGATCACATCAGCTTCATCCTCTCCCTGACGCATCTCTGTATTTAATAAACATGATCACAGCAGCTTCATCCTCTCCCTGATGCATCTCTGTATTTAATAAACATGATCACAGCAGCTTCATCCTCTCCCTGAGGCATCTCTGTATTTAATAAACATGATCACAGCAGCATCTTCCTTTCCCTGAGGCATCTCTGTATTTAATAACCATGATCACATCAGCTTCATCCTCTCCCTGACGCATCTCTGTATTTAATAAACATGATCACAGCAGCTTCATCCTCTCCCTGAGGCATCTCTGTATTTAATAAACATGATCACAGCAGCTTCTTCCTCTCCCTGACGCATCTCTGTATTTAATAAACATGATCACAGCAGCTTCATCCTCTCCCTGAGGCATCTCTGTATTTAATAAACATGATCACAGCAGCTTCTTCCTCTCCCTGAGGCATCTCTGTATTTAATAAACATGATCAGAGTAGCTTCTTCCTCTCCCTGAGGCATCTCTGTATTTAATAAACATGATCACAGCAGCTTCATCCTCTCCCTGAGGCATCTCTGTATTTAATAAACATGATCACAGCAGCATCTTCCTCTCCCTGAGGCATCTGTACATTTAATAAACATGATCACAGCAGATTCTTCCTCTCCCTGAGGCATCTCTGTATTTAATAAACATGATCACAGCAGCTTCATCCTCTCCCTGAGGCATCTCTGTATTTAATAAACATGATCACAGCAGCTTCTTCCTCTCCCTGAGGCATCTCTGTATTTAATAAACATGATCACAGCAGCTTCATCCTCTCCCTGAGGCATCTCTGTATTTAATAAACATGATCACAGCAGCTTCATCCTCTCCCTGATGCATCTCTGTATTTAATAAACATGATCACAGCAGCTTCCTCCTCTCCCTGAGGCATCTCTGTATTTAATAAACATGATCACAGCAGCTTCTTCCTCTCCCTGAGGCATCTCTGTATTTAATAAACATGATCACAGCAGCTTCATCCTCTCCCTGAGGCATCTCTGTATTTAATAAACATGATCACAGCAGCTTCTTCCTCTCCCTGAGGCATCTCTGTATTTAATAAACATGATCAGAGCAGCTTCTTCCTCTCCCTGAGGCATCTCTGTATTTAATAAACATGATCACAGCAGCTTCATCCTCTCCCTGAGGCATCTCTGTATTTAATAAACATGATCACAGCAGCTTCTTCCTCTCCCTGAGGCATCTCTGTATTTAATAAACATGATCACAGCAGCTTCTTCCTCTCCCTGAGGCATCTCTGTATTTAATAAACATGATCACAGCAGCTTCTTCCTCTCCCTGAGGCATCTCTGTATTTAATAACCATGATCACAGCAGCTTCTTCCTCTCCCTGAGGCATCTCTGTATTTAATAAACATGATCACAGCAGCTTCATCCTCTCCCTGAGGCATCTCTGTATTTAATAAACATGATCACAGCAGCTTCTTCCTCTCCCTGAGGCATCTCTGTATTTAATAAACATGATCACAGCAGCTTCTTCCTCTCCCTGAGGCATCTCTGTATTTAATAAACATGATCACAGCAGCTTCTTCCTCTCCCTGAGGCATCTCTGTATTTAATAAACATGATCACAGCAGCTTCTTCCTCTCCCTGAGGCATCTCTGTATTTAATAAACATGATCACAGCAGCTTCATCCTCTCCCTGAGGCATCTCTGTATTTAATAAACATGATCACAGCAGCTTCATCCTCTCCCTGAGGCATCTCTGTATTTAATAAACATGATCACAGCAGCTTCTTCCTCTCCCTGAGGCATCTCTGTATTTAATAAACATGATCACAGCAGCTTCATCCTCTCCCTGAGGCATCTCTGTATTTAATAAACATGATCACAGCAGCTTCATCCTCTCCCTGAGGCATCTCTGTATTTAATAAACATGATCACAGCAGCTTCATCCTCTCCCTGAGGCATCTCTGTATTTAATAAACATGATCACAGCAGCTTCATCCTCTCCCTGAGGCATCTCTGTATTTAATAAACATGATCACAGCAGCTTCATCCTCTCCCTGAGGCATCTCTGTATTTAATAAACATGATCACAGCAGCTTCTTCCTCTCCCTGAGGCATCTCTGTATTTAATAAACATGATCACAGCAGCTTCTTCCTCTCCCTGAGGCATCTCTGTATTTAATAAACATGATCACAGCAGCTTCTTCCTCTCCCTGAGGCATCTCTGTATTTAATAAACATGATCACAGCAGCTTCATCCTCTCCCTGAGGCATCTCTGTATTTAATAAACATGATCACAGCAGCTTCTTCCTCTCCCTGAGGCATCTCTGTATTTAATAAACATGATCACAGCAGCTTCATCCTCTCCCTGAGGCATCTCTGTATTTAATAAACATGATCACAGCAGCTTCATCCTCTCCCTGAGGCATCTCTGTATTTAATAAACATGATCACAGCAGCTTCTTCCTCTCCCTGAGGCATCTCTGTATTTAATAAACATGATCACAGCAGCTTCATCCTCTCCCTGAGGCATCTCTGTATTTAATAAACATGATCACAGCAGCTTCATCCTCTCCCTGAGGCATCTCTGTATTTAATAAACATGATCACAGCAGCTTCATCCTCTCCCTGAGGCATCTCTGTATTTAATAAACATGATCACAGCAGCTTCATCCTCTCCCTGAGGCATCTCTGTATTTAATAAACATGATCACAGCAGCTTCATCCTCTCCCTGAGGCATCTCTGTATTTAATAAACATGATCACAGCAGCTTCTTCCTCTCCCTGAGGCATCTCTGTATTTAATAAACATGATCACAGCAGCTTCTTCCTCTCCCTGAGGCATCTCTGTATTTAATAAACATGATCACAGCAGCTTCTTCCTCTCCCTGAGGCATCTCTGTATTTAATAAACATGATCACAGCAGCTTCTTCCTCTCCCTGAGGCATCTCTGTATTTAATAAACATGATCACAGCAGCTTCATCCTCTCCCTGAGGCATCTCTGTATTTAATAAACATGATCACAGCAGCTTCTTCCTCTCCCTGAGGCATCTCTGTATTTAATAAACATGATCACAGCAGCTTCTTCCTCTCCCTGAGGCATCTCTGTATTTAATAAACATGATCACAGCAGCTTCTTCCTCTCCCTGAGGCATCTCTGTATTTAATAAACATGATCACAGCAGCTTCTTCCTCTCCCTGAGGCATCTCTGTATTTAATAAACATGATCACAGCAGCTTCTTCCTCTCCCTGAGGCATCTCTGTATTTAATAAACATGATCACAGCAGCTTCTTCCTCTCCCTGAGGCATCTCTGTATTTAATAAACATGATCACAGCAGCTTCTTCCTCTCCCTGAGGCATCTCTGTATTTAATAAACATGATCAGAGCAGCTTCTTCCTCTCCCTGAGGCATCTCTGTATTTAATAAACATGATCACAGCAGCTTCTTCCTCTCCCTGAGGCATCTCTGTATTTAATAAACATGATCACAGCAGCTTCTTCCTCTCCCTGAGGCATCTCTGTATTTAATAAACATGATCACAGCAGCTTCCTCCTCTCCCTGAGGCATCTCTGTATTTAATAAACATGATCACAGCAGCTTCATTCTCTCCCTGAGGCATCTCTGTATTTAATAAACATGATCACAGCAGCTTCATCCTCTCCCTGAGGCATCTCTGTATTTAATAAACATGATCACAGCAGCTTCTTCCTCTCCCTGAGGCATCTCTGTATTTAATAAACATGATCACAGCAGCTTCTTCCTCTCCCTGAGGCATCTCTGTATTTAATAAACATGATCACAGCAGCTTCTTCCTCTCCCTGAGGCATCTCTGTATTTAATAAACATGATCACAGCAGCTTCTTCCTCTCCCTGAGGCATCTCTGTATTTAATAAACATGATCACAGCAGCTTCTTCCTCTCCCTGAGGCATCTCTGTATTTAATAAACATGATCACAGCAGCTTCATCCTCTCCCTGAGGCATCTCTGTATTTAATAAACATGATCACAGCAGCTTCTTCCTCTCCCTGAGGCATCTCTGTATTTAATAAACATGATCACAGCAGCTTCTTCCTCTCCCTGAGGCATCTCTGTATTTAATAAACATGATCACAGCAGCTTCTTCCTCTCCCTGAGGCATCTCTGTATTTAATAAACATG
Organism: Polyodon spathula; assembly: GCF_017654505.1. Lineage (NCBI taxonomy): Eukaryota > Metazoa > Chordata > Actinopteri > Acipenseriformes > Polyodontidae > Polyodon > Polyodon spathula. The sequence continues at coordinate 17,661,398 of NC_054535.1, read as the reverse complement.
ATCACAGCAGTTTCTTCCTCTCCTTGAGGCATCTCTGTATTTAATAAACATGATCACAGCAGCTTCTTCCTCTCCCTGAGGCATCTTTGTATTTAATAAACATGATCACAGCAGCTTCTTCCTCTCCCTGAGGCATCTTTGTATTTAATAACCATGATCATGGCAGCTTTTTCCTCTCCCTGAGGCATCTCTGTATTTAATAAACATGATCACAGCAGCTTCTTCCTCTCCCTGAGGCACATCAGATTTATGATTATTATTATTATTATTATTATTATTTATTTTTAAATGTAGTGACCAATTTGTATTTATTTTTCCTCCAAAATGTCCCATTATGTTTTTTCTCCTCACCGCAGCGGGTCCCCTCACAGCCCTACAATCCCACAAACCTAAAGCCAGAATCGCTTTTATGCCGAGTAATCCAGAGCAGAGGTGGATGGGCTACCAATCCCGGAAAACAGAGATCAACCCTGCTTCTTATCCATTCTGAATGTGCTTGGTGTCTGGCCAGTAGGGTTTGCTGTTGTGCGATGAGGAGAAGCAATCCCTGCAGTTTCCCATCCCCCACCCTGGGAGCGTCAGAGCCAATGTGACGCCCCCTTCAGAGTCCCCAGCAAAGTTCGGCCTCTTTGCACAGCCCGGAGGTGACCTGCTGCTGTCCATGCTGTGTGACTGAGCTCCCAGCGGCAGCACTTTAACTGGGTGAGCCACTCAGGGAACCCCTTTCATATTATTATATAGTTATCTTGCTTTTAGCGCTTGTTATTGTTCACATTATATTTTGTTTATTATCCAAATGGAGGCACTTTTGTTGTTTATTTAAAGTATCACAGAATGCATCTAGTCTGCTGTACAATGTGCATGCTGTAAACATGCCTTCACTTCTGAAAAACTTCTAACAGCTCTTCTGCTACAGGCAGCAACAACAGAACAACAAATAAAAACCGTCAGATTCAACACAGTACTTTTTTTTTTTTTTAATTCAGGATCTCTGCATCAAGCTACATCATGCCAGTACGATACAGGGTTTCCCACTTGTAAGTAGCCCCGGAAATATTTCAGTTAGATGTTGGCATTCAGTCCATGTCCACACTGGGAGTGACATTCCTGTATAAAGCGAGTTTGTAGTAACGAGGATTACTGTGCTGCTCCAGCATGTGATTATTTATGTATTATTTATATATTACTTTGAGTGGGACACCCTGTATAAACAATGCTGTTGCAAAGTGGATAGCTACTGAATTTTATTTCAATTACCACATTTATTTTAAATGATATTGTTTACAATTAAGAAGCATATAACCGTTTCTCAGTGAATGTTTTGTTTTATTTCAATATTTTCAAGTGATAAAAAACTAGTGGATGTGCAAAACAGATAAAAGCACCCCATTTCACCATTACTGTTTCCATAATATCCTTTAATCCAATGTCTACTTTTTAATGAAAGATCGCAGCAGTACACTGTTGCCATGAACTATACTTAGTCTGCCTGTGATGTGAGCCCCCCCCCCAAAAAAAAAGTTCCATGATCCCAACAAGGGGATGGCCTGAATGGCCTGAATCAGGTCATCTGGATCCAAAGACACAATCCATGAAATGGCTCAGGGGCTCAGACGGGGGTCGGGTCTGTCCGGTGTCCCCTGACAATCTACGGTACCTTACTCAAAGCATTTAACTGTTTCATCCTTCTCGTCACAGTTGGGTGTTTACTATCACGGTTATAAAACTAACCCAGGAGTCGTACTGCAGACACAAAGGAGGACATTAGCAGCTCACTTCATAAAAAATGACAAGAAAGTATATTGGGTGTGAACTCCTCATGTTTTATGTTCTTATTTTCTTATTCTCTTGTACTTGGAGACTTAACTCCATTTAGATTTCGAGACTATAAACGACTTTAATCTTTCGTCTTTATCTGTTTCGCCTGTCAGCGTTGTAATGGTTTTCATTAGTCCCTGATATCTCATAGTTGAACGCTCCCTTCCTCACACTTTCTAATGAACACCTCTAATAAACACAAGAACAATGTCAAGCACTTGGAGGTTTTCCCACACTTGAAGGTCTTGGAGGAATAGACTGAGCATGAGGCTACCAACTGGGTTCAATACTTTTTTTTTTTGCAGTAATAGTAATGAGAACGCAGTGCTTCTGTAACTCTTTAATTGGGAGTCGTAGTTACGAGGTCATGTTTTTTGTGTTCCACCTTGTAATGAGAATGTAAAGTTAAATGGAATGGTATTGCGGGAGCCATGACCATGTCATTATTAGGCTGCCTTATAACAGAGGAGCACTCTAAAAATATAGGCTCGTGTGGAAGGGGTGTGGGTAATTCACTGACCAGGAGACAGACAGGTGTATTTGGAAACACCACACAGGTGCCCAGTTTTATTTTAGACCGGTTCTTATTTCTCTCCAGCAGAGGGCACTGTTGACCGTGGGCTGCCTATCAACGATGATAGACAGCACCACGGAAATACCACAGCTGGTACACGAACAGCAAATGCACTCGCAGGTGCTCAAAGAAATAATAATGAAAACAGAAGGCGAAAAGAACAAGGGAAAATAAAACAGTAACAAAACTACAAATAAAAGGTGCTGCACTCGGCAGCGTTATCCCGGTCGCCGCTACCCGCATGACCCAGATCACCGTCCTACTCTGTCGGCTATCTAGCCTGCTCTTTTACAATACGCCGGGGTCTGCCCAAGGGTTCCCCGCTCTCTCTCTCTTTCTCGCTGTGAATTTCTTTTCTCCCGGCTGATTCCCGGTCCTGAATCAAAGCTTCCGCACTCTTGGTGCGTCTAAGTGGGCAGACCTGAGGAAACAACAGAGCGTTATTTTATAGGACCAACAATCACCCAAGACCCGCCTCCCAGCCATTCAGAGAGGGGGAAAGTCCACACACACCCTTTCCCACCTCCCCGTGTCACTGCCATGACTCACAGGCGGCTGTTGGGTGACTGCCGCCCTCTTCCTGCAGCCCGTGAACGCGCCAGCAGAGTCAGCACAGATCTCTTCCTGCTACAGCTCGTTATTGTTTTAGTGCAGCATTTTATTTCAAAGTTGACTTCTGAGAACTGAAACTTACAGCTTTATTAACTACAGTTTTTGAATTAAATGAAAGGCTTGCATTAAATAAAAATGATGGTGTCATAACACCTATCGATATATGTAAACTTTATTTTCACTATTATGATCAAATACATCACAATCAGATTACTGATAGCAACTACAGCAGCAACTATAGGATGAATAAACTTCAATGCTTGCTATGCTGGTTTTCAATTTACAGTGAAATCTCAGCGTAATATAGAAGAGCTTTTAAAAAGCATTGCCTTCCAGAAAACCAGGTTAGGCGAGGGCATTGAATGGGATAGGCAGGGAGGTGATCGAGCTGCAGTGAAATGGAAAATGAAATGCTAGTGGAGGAGGAAATTGAAAAAAGAAATACAAAATACAGATTAGAGAATATACACCTGGATGTACATTGATATATTAAATATAACATAGGGAAATGTTTGTGTACTGGTTGAAAAAATAGTAAAAGAAAAAAACAACATAACTTATGTTACCGAACTTGCAAGAAATCAGAAGTTACTTACAGTAAGCCCCATTCACATTGGCACTCCTACCCGGGTCACCACATACCTGGGTCATACCCAGGTTGACCCGGGTCCCAGCGACCCACTTCAGGATGTGGGTCAACACGCTTTGACCCAGGTTGAGCGAGACAAAATGCATAATAAACAGCCATGCCTGCATGAAGGTTTTATTTCTGCAAGGAACATTTCTGTGTATTCTGTTTAGCCATATTTCTGTTGATTGAGACACACCATGAGCAGATTGCAGCAGGGATGTAGAAATAAACATTTGCTCTAGTCAACATTTGGGCTAATGGCTCAGTCCAGAGCTTGGATGGAAGCGCCAGTAGCAACCTGCTTCCGAGGCATTGATACCGCATTGTGCATTTACGTCTGTCACCCAGGTCAACCCTGCTTCATCAAAACCAGTGTGAAATTGCATACCCGACCTCCACGACATCGGGTGCTGACCCAGGTAGGTATTGACCCGAGTAGAGCATGCCAGTGTGAAAGCAGACAGCATGCTCGAGATGTAATTACTGTATTTTTGTTCATTATTTAAAGTTATAAAGTATTTACCAGTCTAATGGACTTTCCAACAGGATATGTGCAAATTATTTTCAAAAGATTTAGTTTGGGTTTTGGCTATGCACTACATTTTTTATTGAAATAAATGCAATGGGCAGCTTGACAACCCAGAGGAATTTTGATATAGTTTTAGTAATGCTAAATCTGAAGAAACGGACAGCCACCTTGCATGTCATTGACATGCAGACTGGACTTCACTGGCCTGAGCCGTGAATATGAGCCTTTATTAGAAAAAGAAACCCCTCATACACCAATCATATATTTTCAGTCTTCGTTGGTAACAACACAGTAAATTATTTACTGCAAAAAGCAACTTCTGGCAGGTAAACTAGCAATTCAGGATGTGGCGGGTGAAAAATGTTCCAGCTAGTTTTCCATAAAACATTTACAGTTCTCCGCTGTCTGCCAATACACACACGCACTTTGTGTGCAAAGTTTAAAGGGTCACCTCTAGTAGTCAAGCTAAATGAACTGAAGGGCATTAAGAAAGCTTAAGAACCCATTTCTTTTGCAGACTGATTTAGATCAAAAGGCTACTCTTCCGGCAGCCCTGTAAATAGATCCCTACAGCTGGAACGCTTTTCCAGCACTTGATTTCCTAAAGTATTCTACATTCGCATGAAGTTCTTATCAATCAATGTACCTTGTCTATTACAGTATGAACTGGAACTTATTGTAAGGCATCACTTACATATCTTTCCCTTACAATTGTGCTTTGAATGTGAGGTTTATTTGTGGACTACTGCTTGCAATCACCACTGGATTCTGGACTTGGCATCTCAAATGCTAAACCAGGTTAGAATATTGCTGAGTAAGTCAGACGCTCAGCATAGAATAGTTTATTTCATTGAATTCAAAGGGTGCATGTCCATGAGGTGTGGAAAACACATTCTGAATTTTCACACAAAATAAACTTTACAGATAGTGTACAAAGTAAAGTTGAAGGTTTAAGGTAATGTTACATACTGTCTGGAAGGCAAAATAGGTTTTTTGGGATGACACTGTACGACTGTTGCATAGTTCTGCATTAATAAATATTGTATCAAACCTCACAATTCTGCACAAAATGGCCTCTTGTTTCACAAAAAAAAAACCTTCCATACACAGTGTTATGGACAGACAGATGAAAAACATAACGGCAGTACCTCAAACTTCACATGATACTTCACTTCATAGTTCACGCCTTAGGAATATTGGCCCCAAGAATGCAATTAGAAATACCCTTGATAACTTGTTTCCACCTCGCAAATTATAACGGATATTCCATGACTAATTCAGCATATGTCTGTTTTCATTACAAGTAAATGCTCTTAATACAGATTGTAAACACACATTGACGGCCACAAGAAGGGAGAGGTTTGCAGCTTTCATGGGAGTATTCCGCATCTATAGTAGTAAACACATGTCTCAATAAAAAAGCAACATTGTATTCCTGGTGTGTGTGAGTTCAGTCAGAGAAGTGCTGGTAAATCTGCATGGCAATTTTGCAGTTTACAATGCTTTCCCGAGGTGTTTGCCATGCTGTCAATGTGCTTCACTAAACTTTGCAGGACTATAGTGTGTTTTAACCTTACGATACCGTAACTGTAATAGGAAATGAAGCAGAATCTCTCTCTCTCTCTCTCTCTCTCTCTCTCTCTCTCTCTCTCTCTCTCTCTCTCTCTCTCTCTCCATCTCTCTTGTCATGCCCTCCTGCTCCTCTGCATCAGTGCCTTTGGACTATCAGTTCACTTGGAGAGCCAGAGATCTAGAGGTCAGAAAGGGGTCACCAATACAACCATCAGTGAGAGACTGGAGCTTCAGAACTGAAGTTAAGTCAAGCAGAAAGGTCTTGATTCAATACCAAAACATACTGTAACTATAAAAAGTGGTAATATTCTAAATACATGACTGTGTGTTACACAAATGGTGTGTAACACACAGCATGTCACAGATGGCTAGTATCAGATGGAATTTACATCACAATGCCATATTTGTAAAAGACGCAACAAAACAAAGTTAAACACAACCAGCTAAAAACTAACAGCCAGCCTAAAAAATGTAGTGGACAGTTGAGGTCAGTCAGTAAAAAAAACAAACATTTCAAATACATTTCATTTACTGTACTCTGTTTAGATACTTCAACAATACTGTCCATTGTCAGATAATGAGGTTGCCAGTCAACTAATAGTGAAATCATTATATTTATTTGACTGTATTTACTTTCAGGTATGTGTTGATTCAATGCATTCTGAAACCAACGCCAGCATAAGCATAAGATCTTTTTCGATTACCGCTCACATTGTTTTCATAAGTATGGCTTGAATTTTTCGGTGTTCATTTTTCTTTTAACGGTTTGCCTTTAAGTCTTAAACCATTACATCCTAATTATGAGAACATTCTGATAAATTAGCAGGAAAGAACAACACAATATGAAACAGAGACGTTGGAAAACTAGTTCCCAGGCAAGTGCGGGAATGAAATGTAAGTTAAAGTAGCATCTGGGGGAAGTGATTAATGTCATTGCTTGCTCTTGTGTTCGAATAATGAAGAAGGTGAAACAGAATCAGCAAGTCAATCAGGACATCAAGGTAAAAAGAAGCGATTTTGTTTAGTAATTAATAGCTTTTTCCAAGTTTAATTAAGATATTTGTGAAAAAGAATACTGGACCACAGATACTGAGCAAAACAGGCCAGTGCCTGTATATTTATTTGTTAGAAAAAACAATCAAACAAAACCAAAGTCTAACTCCATCAAGGAATGCTTACTAAACGTTTCCTTCTGGTTACCTCGCTAATGGATTGGATAGGAATGGATTCTTTCAATGCAGCGCTTTTGTGCATTTGAAAAAGGAGAGAAAGACTCATGAAATGAATTGGAGACTGAAGCTGATGTGTAGCAATTACACTCCGTTGTACGTATTAAAACGGTGTGCTGCTTTTTATACGAAAAATGAGAAAAAGCAGGTTGTGTAGAGGATTTATACTTGACTCAGATGCCCCTGATAAAACGAGGGAGTTGTTGTACAGTATTTGTTAGCCTATTTGTTTTTCTATGGGTCTCTCGCTATATCGCGGCCTCGATATATAGCAGATTTATATTGGACCCCGACACCCGCGATTTATAGAGTGGGTGGTGTACTCTGATCTTTTCTAGTTTTGCAAAAATACTGCCATATTGTAAGCACATCACAGAAATCAGGACCATTAAATGCAGAGAATGTGTCACATAGCTATGTTGTTGATACTGAATCACTGGAATCCTTGAGATCAGTCAGCTACTAAGAACTGGCCTCCTCTCTTGTGTTTAAGTCATTCAAATAGGACACATAATGTACCAAGGCAGTGAATCTCTTTAATGTATTTCTGGCATAAAGTAAATCAAAGTTCATGTTTCACACTTGAGTGCCTCAGATTCCTACTTACACTTGGAAAGAACATCCAAACAGGCGCTGGTATTGTGAAACAGTGATCTGGCTGCAACGTCCTTGTCTGTTCCCAGGCCTGTGTATAAAGCCTGGGAGCCTTCGAGGGCCTCTGCTGTTGGGGGTTGTTTACCGAGTGTGACTTATGTTTTCAAAGCAAAGATCACTTGGGCATGGATTAGGCTTCAGATGTTTAGATTGAGGATTGCTCATTATGTAAGACTTATTGCAGCTAGTGGCAGGCCTTCTTCAAGACACACAGGCATACCAAGACTTGTTCTTACGCTTTATTTTGTGTGGCTGTATATTTTATGCCCTGTATGCTTGAATAGTTTGAAACAGCAGATGGGAAAAGAACAATCAGCCCAAGCAGGCTATGATTGACTTTATTAACACAGACTAGTGTAACAGAGCATAGTGAAAACATATAAGTGCAAATATGCATGCGTATTAACATGCATTTTGATTCAAAGTTCACTGGATCCTGCTGGAACAGGTTGTTTGGTATGTTTTTTTTTAATGTATTTTACTTTATAGATGCAAGTTTTACAGCAATAAAGCTGTAAGGTATTATGTTATATAACTAAGAGGGCCAATTATTCTGTAATTACTCTGTTTGAATGTACTGTGATATGGTTTTCTAGTTCAATCCACCTATATTAGTAAGGTGTTTCTGATTGGATAAAATGTTTAAGTTTATACAGTATAATTGCTAATAAATATAGAGATTTTTGCTCTCTAATTGACTGAAATCATATAATTTTGTATAATATAGGGATTCACCTCAATATACAGGCACATTAATTACACTGTAGCCACATTTTACTTATGTAGCAGGGCGTGCATCAAAAACATTGATTGTTACACTTAAACTTTTAATAGATTATTTAACACGTGTACTCACAACAAAATTATACAATCAGCAAAAGTCCCATTCACACAATCAGAGAATTGTATGTTAAGTGCATGTAAAAAAATATCCCAAAAAATCAGGTGGTTTATGCAATCCAGGGACATTCCCCGATGCTGTGAAATGCTCAATTAAAATCCAGCTGTGGAATTTCCTGGTGGTGATATAGGTTGATCAAATCAACACAGTTTTATTATTGAATAACAGTGAAATTACACAAGACACAAATACAAATAAACAAAATATAATTGTTAGTAAACGACCTTTCAGCGTTCTGATTTAAATGAAGAAAAATACTAATGAGGGGGCAGGTGAAGACCAATACCAACTAACCAAAGGGTAGGTTTGAATCTCCTGTCGACGCAACATTCAAATCTGTTCTAGGTTTTGTTTGACAAGGATAATACCCTAGCACAAGACGTTGGTAGTAAGTAAATAACTTGCAGGTTATTGACTTGTCTAGGTTCTGTAAATACCCTTAGCTTCAGGAGTATCTACACAAAGAGTATTTACGTAAAGACATTTCACCTTGACAATCAGGGAACCTAAATACAATCAAAGTGAAAAAAGCCCCCCTTTGCTTTTTAAAAGCGCCTTGCCCTGCAGTTTTGAATAGCCATGGCTCGCTAAGAATGTTTTTGTTTGAAGGCTTGCTTTGAAAGCATCTAGCAGGTAAATATTGTCTTTGGCAGTTGCTATTTTTAACATGCTTGTTTTTTTCTATTCTTTTCGATTATGAGGTCCTCACCACTGCAGAATTTCAAATCCCCACGATGCCTTTGTTTAGTATATCACGCCCTCCCTCTGTCTTTTTTCTAGAGGTCAGCTTCCAATAAAATTACAAATCACACAAATGCTCACACTTGCATTCATAAATCCGGTTGAAAATGGTGAATTGGCCTACTTTTTGCCTCAGGACTGGTTAATATGGGGATTCTTACACATGTACTTGTATGCATTTGAGCGGAGTTCTTGTTTGGTAATAATTTTACATTTGTTTTTAGAAACTGTATCTGTCTACAGTTCTGGACAATTACATTTTGCAGTACATTCTGAATCCTTTTTTTTTTTTTTTTTCCTGGATCTACCGCATTTAAGCTCATCAGATAACAGAAGTGCTTGTACTGTAAATTGTGAAAATAAAAAACAAGCAAAGCTGATAAATAATAAATCGTTTATAACATTACTTGTGTTATTTTTTATTTTAAATAAAGGTGTAGCACTTATTTATGCTTCTGCAATATATATTTAAGTCTTAAATATAAGTGGTTGTTTTTGGCTGGCTTAAACACAATTTGGCTACTTCATGGCTAGTTATTTCCAAAATGGGGTGGATGTTGCAAAAAAAAAAATCAAGGAGTGCTGTAAATATTTAAACAAAACAAAACCACAGAAAACCAAAGGCTGAAACATTGAACAAACACTAAATAGAACAACTATCATGCTGGTGTAAAGCCAGCACAAGTGCAATTGCTATATTTCTTTTAGTTCTAACTCACGTTCCACCTCTGAACACCCAACCCTGAGTGAGCGATCATTGCCTCTTGTATGCAGCTGTGCCTGGGCTCGATTGCTTGTTAAATCATTCAGTCAGCCCCAGGCACAGTCTGCACATGAAGTGATCTGGCACCTGTGCATGCCAAACATACATTTTAAACCCTAATAACCCCACACCCGTGCACCAAATACTTACATACATTTAAACACAAAATACCACAAGGGTGGGGTGTACACCACCACAGGCCTATAGAGTTATACAGTTGCAGACCAAAATATTTGGGCAGTATAAAAAAATTTGAAAAAACACAAATAAAGTGATTTCTATCATGTCTAATTTTTCTATTGAAATATACAAATTAAAGTAGAGATTCAGCTTTATAATAAAACAACAAATTATTATATAACATGCATAAAATGAAAATTAACATGAAAAAAACATTTCATAAATATTTGGGTACTCTACCTTAGTATTTTTTGAAACCACCCTTTGCTTACAGTGTTTTTTTGTTGTTGTTGTTTTGTTTTTGTTTTTTGCATTTTGAAACCAGTTCCTGGCATCTTTCCGGGGATGTTTTTGCCTGTTCTTCAGCACAGACAGCTTTGAGTTCTGCAATCGACTTTGGTTTCCTTTATGCAACAGCAGCCTTCAAGTCAATCCACATCTCCATGGGATTCAAGTCTGGGGAGTGATAGCCAGTCCATAACTGTAATCTTCCTTTTTTTCAGAAATTCCTTTGTAGACTTTGAAGAATGCTTAGGGTCATTATCCTGTTGGCATACAAACTTCCGTCCAGTAAGCCTTCTAGCACTGGATAACAAATTACAACATTTCTTGATATTTTTTTCATTGATCCCTCTACAATACAGTGGTCAATGCCTGAGGAAGAAAAACAAGCCCATACCATCACACAACCTCCATCATGTTTAACACTGGGCATGATGAACTTTTCTTTAAATTCTTCTCTCTTCCTCCAAACATATTCAATGGAAACCCCCGATTGCTTTCTTTTGTGTATTGTTTTTAATAAAGGTTTGCATCTTGGTTTTTCACTCATAGACATTCATCTTGTCAAGGTATCGTTGAAATGTTCACTCATTTAATTTCTTGACCATCTTTTTTCCATTCTTGTTTCAAATCTTTTGCAGTAATCCGAGCATTTTGCCCCTTTGCTCGAACGATTCTTCTTCCAGATTTTGAAGAAATCTTTCTTGGTCTTCCACACCTGGAGCTAGTTGCAGTAGTTTCTGCTCTCCTAGTTTGTCAGTAATAGCCCACTCAGTGCTTTTCGGTAAACCGAGTCTTTCTGCTATTTTTCTGGTAGTTTCTCTTTTTCTGTTTGGTTGAATCACTGCCATTTGGAAATCATTGCTGGACTCTTTAGTTTTAACCATTTTTGTTGCTTTTTTAATCACAAATTTCCAATGTATTTTTCAGCACTTGATGATTATCTATTTATTCTATAATTATCATCAGGTGTTGGTTTTCAATCATGATAATTGTCAATAATTAGCAACTAATGGGTTTCATAAGAAATATGTCGATTGCCCAAATACTTTTCTTTTATGTTTTGCATGTTATGTAATAATTTGTTGTTTATTTATAAAGCTGAATCTCTACTTTAATGTATATCTTTCAATAGAACAATTAGAAATACTAGAAATCACTTCCTTATATTTTTTTAAACTGTCCGAATGCTTTTGTCTGAGATTGTATTTAAATATGTATTTAAAGGGCAGACTAATCTATATATTAAGACACTTAAAAACACCTTAAACATAATTCATTGAACATAAACAATTGGATACAAAATTGTTGTTTGAAGATAGAGCAATAACCATTAATTTACAGAATCTGGATCATTTAGCAAAGAGAAGACACAACAGGTCACATTTATCAGGGGTGTGGCAAAGTGCCCCTTTGAAAATGATTTATTAAATGCTGAGCACATGCAAGTGCTCAGCTTCACCAAAACTTGGTCTCTCTGTTTATTTTGTGTTGGTTCCTGTTTCTGGTCTGACATCATCCACTGCAGCAGTCTTTGTGACAGAGGATTTACAGCAAAATGCAATTTTCACAGTTTTATGTGGAAGGAAAAAATCTGCTAATGGTACATTTGTTGTCTTGTAACAAATAACTTTGCCAAAATCAGGCCTTAAATTGCCCTTCAAAGTTGCTTGTTAGCAGTTCTGGAACATAATAAGTTACATTTTATTTTTAACGAATAAACACCTTAATAGAGCTGTCCCAGTGTCCTTGTAATAAATGCATACTAGATCAACAATTTTGTTTAGAAAAGATAATCCCTTTTAGTCCACCTCTTAAATTCTCAGTTGGGAGTTCATATCTTATCACTTCTCTTCATCCGTGATAAAATCTAGGATGCTATAACCATAGCAATGTTATGGAAGCATTCAATTCAGTGGTGGAAATATTGTTTTTATTGAATTAGGATTGGGGGGGGGGTGACTCCCTCGCAGCTAGAATCATCAGTTGCTGGTTCCCTCCCACATATGCCACAGTATGCCGGGATTTCATTAAAAATGTTTACTGCCTTATTATCTAGTATTAGATACAGATGCCTCACTGCCACTTATCCGCCCAGCACTCCAGACACTGTGACAGGACCCCTGATTAATGCAGTCCACCAGCATGTCTAACAAAGCTGGATTGCTGTTCTTCTACATTTAACTTCATATTGTATTATTTTATGTGATGTTTAATGCATTACAGAATGTCACCCATAATTTCCATTGATCCCAGATGGCATTATGTCTTTTCTACCCACAATAAATCCATATACGGTGTTTCAAAATCCACATGTTCTTTGCTTTGTCATATTGATGTCTCCTCTGTCTTCCTGGTAGCCCGTCCTTATTAAACTTAATGACAAAAAAGCAAAAGGGCTTATAAAAGCTAATAGTAGTGAAAATGTAGAGAATGATGCCATGGGGAAGGCTGCTATAAAGAGATTTCACAATCCCTGTTTGAACATTCTTGGATACTAACCAGGATGTCTATCACTTTAATTGTGGATGGAGTTAACACAATAACAAATACCTGTACCTGTAATTACTCTGCTGTGCTCCTCGGCAAGAAGATTGAAGTCATCTTGTAATCAAATGAATCTTCTCAGTTAAATAATAATCCCTTTTCACAAAACTTTAAGGACTGTTTTTTTAAAACGCTCTTTTTGGAAGAGTTGTTTGATAGGCGGTTGTGGTTAATCCTCTGACAGATAAGGAGAGACACAGAACCTAACGATGAAACACCAGTCAGGCACTCAGGGCTTATTTACACAGCAAATGAGAACAGACTACTATCAGCAATGGCAGATCACGGGCGAATACACAAATGTACAAAAAGAAAAAAACAATGCTACAAAAGCAAAGATGCAGTGAAGATGGCGCAAGCAATCCCCGCTAAACAGGGAATTCCCACACACCTCGTACACTTTGTGGGATTTAAAATCCCTAAACTAATCCCTACTCCGAATGAGTAAAATCCTGATCCCCATTCCACACCTGGTGGTTAGCGGTTTGGTTTATTCACAAAGACAGGTTTCTTGTCCGGATAGCGTGGACATCCTGTCGGTCGCAGTCTGGACGTATGTCAGCTGACCCCTTTTATCTCTAGACGCTCCAGTCAGGACTCGCCCAACAGGTAGCATGTCCCAGTCTGAACGTCTGACTAATTAAAAAAAATCCCAGAACCCCCGAACAAAAATAAGCAAAACAAAAAGCACACTTTTTATGTGCAAGGCCTCGGCCCTGCTGCATACCCAACCCTCTCAGAATGGCACACCTGGTCCATTCGCTATCCAACCCCCACCCAATTAAACACACAGGTGGGAGGTAGAGAACGTTGGGGCTCAGCTAGCCTTGGTCAAAAACCAAATGGACAGGGTTGCTTTTAATCACTGGGGCACCCACTCCAGTCCTGTGTCTGTTTGTGCCTTTCTAGTGGGATTAGCCCAGCTCTTTCAAGACTGGTACTCATTTCATAAAACAAATGGCCCAAACTGGAACTTTTTCCTACTGCCTGAAAAGACAAGGACCACTGGATATAGTGACCACAGAGGAGGGTGATCCCCTTCAGGGCTCATTGTGGCACATGGACTGGTCACAGTAAAGAAGATTGCCCTGAATCTACCTGTGCTGTACTACTATGTGGATCAACTGAGGCCTTTCAGACCAACTGCTATCAATCTGCCTACTGTTTGGAAGGGAAAAATACAACTTGCCATTAACTTAAATATTACAAACAATGGCATCGTGAAAATATTGAAAGGCCAGAAAGAGACATCCAATAAAAATATTAAATGAAATTGTGATCGCAAGGTTACTTAAAAGAGCTTGAAATAATATACTAGCAAGAGACTAAATATTTAAGGTCGCCAACCAAATAATGGAAAATGAAAGCTCTCAGCGAAAGTTAACCCTGGTATACTAGCAGTAGCTATGCCTGCTTCAAAACAGGGTTCTGAAAACTGTTAGGGAAAATGCACTTACTTGTTTTAGGTGCATGTCATAATATTGGGCCAATATAATTAATTATAACATGAGAAGTTTCTCTCTAAACGTATTTAAAATAAACATAAGGATATAAAGACTGACACATTCTAATGCTAACTAATGAATTCAAAAACACTAGGGGCCAACCTCGCTCATGTTTACAGTGTGCTTATAACCCACAGTACTGTATTTATACTGTATGCTCTGCAACAGTGGGGTCATTTATCGAACCTTCTGGAACAAGTAGGGAATTCATGGTTGTAGGAGAGCACAAGGAACTCTGCCTAAAGGTAGAAATGCACTAAACATGGATATTATTTCACATATATTCATACTTCTGAGGCAACAGATCCCTGTTTACAAGCCAGTAGAGGTTAGGAATACAAAAATAGCTACTAAGAAAATGTCAGCTTATCCGTTTATTATTACAATTATTTTTCTCTTGAATTGTTTTGAAAAATGTAAGTTTTAATACTGTTTGTAACTATCTTCCACGGATTGTAAACGAAACGTCAGATCTGTAGAGCACTATCCTGGTTAATAAACTCAGTGAATACGTGAAAACTTGCTTGTCTCTTTTAACCTGAAGCAAAATATCTGTAATTGTTATATTACTGAATGCTTCAGCGGTCAGTCTGCATTTTATTATAAAGTTATACAATTATAAGCCTGCATTTTGCTTGATAGGAATGACATGACTCCCTCAAAATGCAGTGACATCATGCCTTCATAATAACCCTACACTATACTTTTCTACGGTACTGACACCTGACTGATTTGTTGCTTATACCTTCCTCATGAATCCCTCTACTTATTTCATTAACTCTCATTCGCTATTAATTTTTTTTCTTAATATACACA
The DNA here is from genome assembly GCF_017654505.1 of Polyodon spathula. Classification (NCBI taxonomy): domain Eukaryota; kingdom Metazoa; phylum Chordata; class Actinopteri; order Acipenseriformes; family Polyodontidae; genus Polyodon; species Polyodon spathula. The sequence goes on along the minus strand of NC_054535.1, from coordinate 17,646,044 downwards.
GCTTGCACTTACTATGTGCTGTATATTGTCTGTGTTGTGACACATCCAACAACCCCAGAATCCCAATCTGATCCAAAGTAGCTGACCATTAACAATAACAGCTGGGTTGAAGGATATTTCCTGTGTACCTATCAAAAAGGAAGGATAGGCACACCTAAACTGATAGCATGTTCTTGTGTGAGTTTTTCACATGTGTTTTCAGGGTGTTCCAATAACGGGAAGCTGTGCGATAATATTGTTATCCCATTAGTCGAAAAATCGGGGCACAGCTTTGGTAAACGAATAGATTAAAATAGCACAGAATGATTGGCCCAGGATCTCGGCCTTCCAGTCCTGCAGGAGCCATCCTTTACTGACCTCAGACATCAGTCAAAGGTCAACCACGGTTCTCGATTGGTGATACAGTTGCAAAGGAGGCGTTGAGAAGAAGACTTTGTAAGCTGTATTTTCTGTTGGTGCACACACAGGATTGCATGTCATCACCATTCATGTACTAAAAAAAAAAAAAAATGATTTCATAATTATTTGTATCTGCTATGTGTCTGCATGTACTATTCGTCATGCACATAGTGCTGGGCAATGATGTCATGTGACTATATGCAATCTAGCTAGGGAATTAAAATACTACATACTGTAAACAAGAAGATGGATGACTTTAAAAAGGCTAAATATGTGTCTGTAGCGGATCACGTAACCTCTTCTGTACATCCTGCAACGTTACTGTAGATCACTACCGAGAATAGGCTGTTGACAGGCATTTAGATTCAAGTATTCGCCAAAAGAGAAAGGCGGAAATCCAGCAGTACTGTGTCTGTTTTACTTGCAAAGAAACAAAAAATGGTGACTACCATGTTCCAAATGTCCACTGAAAACCGTGAAGCACGAAACACGTTAAATTTGGACCTGACAGATGCATTTGTTTCTGCAGATATCCCTCATGAAAAATTGGACAAACAAAAGCAGCGTAAATTCTTTAGACTGGGTGTAGCAAATGGTGGAGTGATTCCTTCATCAGCCCAACTGAGACATGAATACTTATCTAAAGTTGCCGAGTATCACAAGCAGGAGATTATGGAATTGGTAAAACACTCCTTCTTTACCAGGGAGCAGTATCATATATGATGTATATCCAAGCTCACAAATCCAACTGAGCCAAACTGTGCCAGCCAGTCTAGAGCAATCTAAAGGGCAGGGGGTGGGACTCTTAATAACAATGGGTGGGACGTTTAATAAGTGACATTTATTCAAGACAGATACTCAAAGGTAAAAATAAGCCAGTAGGGCCCGGTACTGCATACCGGAAAAGCATTTTTTCAAAGTAATTTTATTTTTTGTCTTACCAAGACGATTGTTTAAGCTACATTATTTTTTCTCAGTAATTTAAGTCTTTTCCTGTCTCCCAGCTTCTTCTTGGATGTTCGGTTACTAATTGTTATTGATGTTTAAGCAAAAAAACTCGCAGTCACTCGGGTCCCGTTCACGTGACTTAGGATGATAGAGTGGGTGATCACCATGGTAACCATCACATGGTCAATCTGTGACATTCAGCTTCATTCACTGCAGGAAGAAGCATTCCTGAAAAAAAATTAAAATACTCCTTGCATTCGATACTCTTGCAGCGAGCAATGCTGATTGCGAAAGAGGTTTCAGCATACCTGTCAACACTGAGTTTTCAAATTAAGGGAGCTTTTGTAAACTGAAGTCTTAGAGGTCTGAATACAGTACTACCCCATTAAAATGCAATTGTCAAGGTCCATAATTAGGATAATGCGTTATTTGTGTTTCGCCAAATTAATATTGTAGGGTACGGTGGAAAATAAAGGAAGGAGACACACAATTTACAGATATTCGAATCCACAGTTTATTGGGACGGTTATTCACAGCCTGTTAGCCTGGGCCACATAAATAACAACAGTCTTGCACTCTCACAGCAGCACAAAGCAGCTTGTCTCTGCCTGCGCTGATGTGGGCACCTCCCTATATGCTTTCATGTCCCCCCTCCCTGTTGACATTCCTGCACATACTTCCTGCAGTTTTTCACTTTCATAGGTTTGTTGTACACTGAAGATCTGATGTGTAAAACTTGTATAAGCCTCACTTGCAATAGTATCTGCATATACCTGACCCTGCATTAAAAGCATAGTGTCTAGTTGCAATTGGAATATTTGTAATTGTTAAAAGCAATTGTGTAATATGTATCACCTAATCCATGTAATTATCAATATTACATTTTAATAAGCTTTAATTTTAAATGCCATACAGTCCTGGTGTTATGTATTTTCAGTTGCATATGCAGATGATGTCATCCAGAGTGGCCGCCATGATTTTCACAGTTGCAACTTCCCTTGAACAGGTGTAACAGATGACCATACTAAAATGTTTTTTTCCAATTTTTGTTTCAATCGGATATGCGCTTTCAGAGAATTTTGATGATTTTATATTGTTATGGTAATTTTATGACATTAATCAACGTGGTTGCCAAACCACAGTACCAATCAGCTTCATACTAACAACAGTTAATCATGGACTATCCCTCAACAATTTTCAGAACTCTGCAGTAAGTAGTTTTGAATACATAGGCGTTTTAACAAATTCCACAAAATCCAATATGGCTGCCGAACTATGTGACTTATGCAAATTTGCAGACTATCACCGATTACAGCACGTAGGCATCAACAAAAACAATAGGCTTCCCCAGCCTTCAGCTTGGAAGCCTAATAATAATAATACAACATATATATTTTATAGCAGGGCTTTGCCCTGCCCCTTTTATAATGTGCAGGGCTCTCTCCTACTACCCTGCCATAAACTGTTAGTATTAATCTGTATATTGAAGGTGCAAAATCAATAATTAAAAATGAAACGTAAGCTTCATTTTGATTTTGATTTTTGATTTTTAAACCATAAGTTAAAATATAATGCTCTTCCCTCTCTGTTTAGCTTTGGTCCCCATTAATTAGTAGTGCCTTGTAGCTTACGAAAACGTTTACCATGGGGCACGACTGAGTAATACAGTACCAGTAAGAAATTAAAGTTACTTTCACATCTGGGTGTACATTAGGTCTTAACGGAATAATTATAAAATGTGGGGAATGAGGGCGTGGTCTTATAAGATTGAGTAGCCAATTGGATTCAGCAGAGAGGGTTGAGTCTTACCCCTATAATTATTGCAAGCCTCCAATAACCTGCTGAATTGTGCCCATGGACACTAGCCAAATGACAGTAAACTACTCTTCTAGTGTAATGATCATTATTAGTGAGTGTGTGAGTAAGTGAGTGGTGTTATCATGTTGAGAATAAGCAGATGCAATTGTATGTGTTTCTTACTGGTTATTTTGTTTTCTGACCTTTTTGATTGTAAAAACATCAGAACACATTGAAAGAAAGTGAGAGTTAGTTTTAAAAATGCAGTCATGAAATGTGTGTTTACTCTTCTACCTATTTTCATTTGTTTTAGCTGGGAAATGTGTAAAAGCCCCAGGCTCTGTTGCTGCTATCTCTGCTCCTGATATTGAGTGACACATCACATATTTTCCCACAGGAAAGAATAAGAAAGCACCCCCCCCCAAACAGATCAGTACCCCTTCAAAATCCCACATAGCAAGCAACCGGCCAACCAGTCCAGTCATGCAACTACTCTTACTGCTATTATTACACATTTTCAGTTTATTTTTCTTCCTTGTACTGATGTAATCTTTAAAAAAAAAAGGCACAACACCTTATCTAATAGATTTCTCTCGTCCATGAATTTCTCTCACCCAGGTCAGCCTAGGTGTGCCTCTGAGGGCAGGGTAGCGTGGTTGGCCCTCACAAGCTTTGCCTTGACAAACCCTCCGAGATTCTGCTCTTTGGATTCATTTTAAACAAGTCTTGCTTACAGTACTGCTTTTACTAGCTTCATTGCTACTTACATGGTTGAGTGACCTCAATCACACACTAGCCATTGAATGTTGGAGCATTTCATATCTATGAAAAAATTAACAGAAAGCTCTTTTAAGGCAGCGTTTCTATATCACTGATTTCCCTAGTTAATACTGTCTGTAGTAAATCATAGGAAAATGGCAATTTTGGGCATTGTTCATTCTGCAAAGTAAGCATCCAAACAAACGAAAAAGCCACCATACAGAATTCCATTTGCTGCTAAACAGTATTGAACAGAATAAAGCAGTAAAAAGTCATTCAATTGGATTATAGAGCGATATATTTTCCCTCCTTTTTTGCAACATTTGACTTTCTGTTCTCTGTTTCATTGAAAATGTAGTGTATAATTTTGGCTAAACCACTCTTCCTTTATTTTTTCCGACCACAAATTAATTTGGTACATCTAAATGCAGTCAGGGAAATGGAATGCCTAAATCTCTGAGTCAAAGAGAAAAAAAATAAAACACCAGAGAGGGTGTTTTATTTTCAGAATATCCCTCGTCCAATTCATCTGGTCTTTGTCACTGGTTCTTTAGAAGTCCTTTGTCTCTGCAGCCAACCGTAAGGATGTTCATTTAAATATATTTCAATATCAGACTCTCTTGCCCACGTGTCAGGATGTTAAATTAAAAAAAGGCAGTTCTTTTTACTTTTTAGATCTGTATGGGAAGGCATAGGGGCCTTTTCCTGGATTTCAATTTATGAATTACTGTAGTTCTTTTTTTTTTTCTCTCAACCCACATGAAAAGCCCAATTGAGACACTTAAAACACAAATAGAAACCATCAGAATGACAGTAGGGGAATAATTAAGTGAATTTGAGAATGACACCAAACCAATGAACGAGGAACAGGAACCGACAAATAGTACAGCTCTGTAAACATATATGTCTTTATACCAAATTTAGGCCTGGGTGAGTAATCCTTCACTTTGTTCAAGACATGTTGCTTTCTCAACTGCCTCAGCTCAATTGAGCTTCAAAAAGACAAAACATAGTCACAATTCAAACTGAAAATAAATAAGAAAATAAAAAATACATAAAGCAACTCAATAGAAATGTTGTATAATTATAATATACCATGAACCAATTGAAAATACCGAATTTATTTTTACTCGTTAGGCCAACCTAAAATATCTTCCTTATTTAGTTTAGTTTCCATGTGTACAGTCCCAAAGATAGCTGTTAACCTTAAAATGGATGTCATTGGGTGCTTAGACTGTTGATAAAAATTACATCACAGATGGAACAATGTCAGACCCTCTAAGACCCTCACAGCAAAATTGACAGGCAATTCAGTGGCATTGCATGTACAGAAATAATTGCTGACAATTATTTCCTAGTGTAAACTGGCACTTAGAACCTGCCACTACAATGTGCAGAGCTTTCATTGCAGACCCCATCAACTCCCAGGGGGTTTGGGGAGCCAGAAAACAAATCGACAGTGACAACACCCTTGTTTGTACCCAGTTTTCAGCCGAGTGGGAGAGTGAGAAACAGGGAGATACTGACTTGGTCCAGGAGTCACACAGTACAAGCCTTGATTCACATCAGATTCAGTTTTGAATGGTGATGTGAAAGACAGAAAGCTCCCTATGAATCTCTTACTGTTTTATCTAAGAGGGTGCTTCGAGCTAGTTTTACAGCAGTACAGTTGCACATTTATTATCTGCATGTCTGCATTAAACAGAACAGTGTTTACATAACATAAAGAAAACAGACTGTTAGTGTGCCTGTCTTTTTTATGCTTTTCAGAACTATTTAAAGTTCAATATGTTTTACAGGCCTTGGAATCCTATGTTTCCACTCTCACTACAAGAGCATAGTTTGTGCTGACAAAATTAGCTGCCTGCCCCCCCCCACCTGCACTCAATAACCACAGAGGGCAGTAAATCTGTCTCACTGAGGCGCTGGTAGCTTCATCACACGCTGCTTGGGAAAGATATATTTTTCTCACAGTCTGCCTCAAGTCGTGACTGGGCTGTAGGTCTTTCTAGATGAAACTATGGTGGCATTGGGCTTGGTAAATGTTTGTCCAAAACCAAATAGTTCGATCACTATTTTGGCAAATCAGAAACAGTTTATATGACATTTGCCTAATGAAGGGGCAGTCGTAAAAAAAAGTATGTAAAGGCTGCTTTTTTCACGAAATACAGGTTGATAGTCATGAAATTCTTCTAGACTAGAATAAATAACAGTTTACAGCAGTTGAAGGTACACAATAGTTACATGTACACAAGATGTATTTAACACACCAAAACAACATTCCTGAAAATGAGTTAGCATTATAGGTATAGGGCTATGCACCAAAGATGGACTTAAATGGCCAAGGTAAAAATGTGTATCCCATATCTATTGTCATTTTTATAAGGGTTTAATGAAAAACATATTGTATAAAATTCATTATTATCATAATTAGGATAATTTCTCCTTTGGTCATGATTTCTTTCATTATATTTTTGGAATTTTTTTTAAACTGTTATGTAAACTCTACAGAGTACAAAAAAGCATAATTTAAAGCACAATTATTTTTTAATCACTAGTTTGAAAACATATTTAAGTAATTTGAAATGACACTTCAATTTTCCAAATAATAAAAAAAAAAACATCTATTAAAAAAAGAATAAGAAAAACTCCTGAAATTGTCTTCCTTTCTATTTTTAAAGAAGCCAATTAAATACTGCGAGGCAAATAATCAGACGGTTTTGGGTGTGTTTGTTAAATGCTTTTGTGGGAAGATCTGTGCTGAAGCCAGTGTTTTATTTGTTAAGGCTGTGTATAGTGCCAATGTATGTTCCAGAACTAAAACGCCCCAGTCCCCTTTATAGCTATTAATATGCCTTTCAAGTTCCCCATAAACTTTTATTGAGACATAAAATAGTATATATTGTTTTTCCATTCATTGCAACATCTATTTTTTTGTATCAACCCCATTTCACAGGCTGTCTCTAGCCTTCTCAGCTGTTAAAAGGTCTAAAAGTATTTTCTTTTTTGTCTGACATCGAAGCAATTGGATTAAGGGTTAGGTTCACACACCGTCTATGACTTAATTGTTTAACTCTTTGAATCTGGTGCAAATAAGAGACTTTCACTCAAAGATAACAGCTGTTTACAGCTACCTAGCAGCTAAGAGCCACCCGAGGCCTTCTTTTCTTGCAGCCTGGTGTCATGGTTACGGATTGATTCATAGGTTGTCAATAGTCGTAGATATGAATGTTCTTTGGTGTCATCTAGGGGGTAAAGGAGCATGAAAACAAGATGATCTAAAGTTTCAAAAAATGAACCAGAGTGGTTATGAGGAAAATCTGTTTCTGTTTCTGTTTATTATTCTGTAATAACAACAAAAACAAGACGGGTCTTGCTAAAAACAAAATATTCCATCTCACTTGGACTAACAGGAAAAACATTCTAAATAAATACGTACTGTACATACCTACATAAAATTTATATATATATATATGCCGAGCAGCTTCAATGGTAGATCTGATTAAATAAACAAATAAACTGGACAGATGTTTACAGAGAGAAACCCCCTGAATACAGTTTTAATATGAGCTATGACTAGTTCCCATTAGTGATTTGCACTTAGCAGACTTTTTACATGACTTCCTTTCCATACCAATGCGGGCATATTTTTTTAGGAAGGTTTGGTCCATTTGAGTTTACTCTGGCCAAGAGCATCTTCACTTACTGCATTACTATAGTAGTTCTCCCTTGTGTGGACCATGTCTGGGCAAAACATTACCCACTGGTATTACATTCATCTTTTATAACTGTACGGTTTGCGGACAGCCCTTGTCTTTCCGTTCAATTCAATGGGCTGAGATGCCAATTTATTGTTTCATGCTGCAAATTTTTGCCTCTTATGTGATACCCTCTCTGAAAGTTAGACTTTCAAAAGTGTCTAAATAAAGAAATACAAAAAAAAACATGTTGTAAGCTATCGCTGCCTTAACCCATTCTCAGGTGTAAAATTTTAGTGAATGGATTTCAGTGAGTGAATGCTAGTAAGAGACAGCTGTAATGTTCAATGTCTTCTGCAGCTTAGATCTCTAACAATTGAACTACAGGCACCTCCAGTTCAGGTCAAAGACAAACACATGCACAGGATGGAATTCCCATGAGGTAAGGAGACATAATTAGTAAAGTAATATATGAGTAATCCCATCTACCAAGCCAATGAGAAGAATGTGAGATACTGTACTTAAAAAATATTTCTTGCTACCAGGGTGGTGGCTATTGTGAGTTGAGTTTATATATATATATATATATATATATATATATATATATATATATATATATATATATATATATACAATTGAATTTACTTAAAGAGGTTGAAAGGAGGTTCCCAGCAAACACACAATTAATTCCCTCCAATGTTGTCTGCTACTGCTTGCATTTTGTGTGGTTTGTCTGCAGAGCATAGCAACAAGAATTCCACCAACCCCAAAAATCAATCGGGGGCAGTGCATTCCACTAATGAAGGTGATTTATATCAATTGGTTATACTTGATTAAAATAGGTTGACTTTTCTCCAGCAATATATTGTATTGGGCATAGTGTCCACGTCAGTCAATAATTAAGTATTCATTATTTAAAAGGACAAAAACACCTGCTATTTTTATTTACCAAACTAAAACAAATCACTGAAGTTATATTATTCACTTGTTCCTGTAATATTCATCTGGATTTCTGTCCTTTCCACAGACTGGTGAAAACACCTGAACTATACAGCTCTAAAACTGATGTGAAAACAGTGAGTTAGATGTTCAAAGTTGTTTTCTGCAAATTCTCTTTAGCTATTTTTTTTTCAGAAAGGATAAAGGCACCCAATAATGTTACCAAACTAAAAATAAACAATTTAAATGTTTAATCTGGGGTTTGTAAGCCATCTCATGTTGTTTCTTATTCATTTTAGAATTGTATTTGGGTTTTATCTTACAGAAAACAATGGAGCTGATGATGATTTGTGTTGTGTTGTGCTGTGATTTTTGTAACATGGTAGTGAAGGTAAATGCCCAGCCTATGAGTGTTTGTCGTGTGGGGACTCATGACAATTGTAAGTAATATTAGATAACTAATGTTTCTCCCCCCCCACACACCTTTATTGATTTTTGGATTTCGAGGTGGCCACTGGTCAATGAGAGAGCAATGCACAATGCTGAAAATCAATTTCCTATGCTAATGAAAATAAAAAAGGATCCTATGCAAAAGAAAAAAAGCAGGTATCAGAATTGCAGACAACACCAGACTCCAATGATTGTAATCCTTCTTGTGATATCTTTGCTGTTTCCTCAGATATCTCTTCTGCTATTTAATTACATCCACAGCATTCATGCTTTATTCAGTACATTTTAAGCAATGTTTTTACATTTACCTCAGCAGTGATACATTTGTGATGCTGTGAGAATAACAATCCTAATCCTTCTTTTACTAAAATTTTACCAAAAGTTAAGTATATATCTAACAGTGATAAAAATGGCACTTCCCTTGTTTCTCAAGCAATTCTTTGGCCACTTCTGAATGGTTCTTGTCTTTCTTTTCTATTCACTGTCAGTATTGTTTACTTCTGCAAGTCCCTTGCTTGAGTCCAAAAAGCATGACCGACTTCCTGCGCATTCTCATTCATCCCCAGCTCGACTCTGTAGTCTGTGGTTCAGGTTTTATAGCAGTCTGTCAATTGATGCAGAATGGCACCTGGGGCAATTTACGCTGGGGTCCTCAGAAAGGTACGTGTCTGACAGGTGCTCAAATAGTAATTAGTGAAACAAACAAAAAAAGTAAACAATATGCACACATGTTCAAAACAATACATTAATCAAAATAAATCGCACAGTAAAATTCAAACAACATCTTAAATAATTATAACAATTTACACAAAAGAACACACACCTACACACAATAATTATAAATTATATGCCACCCCAAATTTATCCTTTTATTTTGGTCCTAATGCCATGTTGTGTTTTTTTCTGTTTTGTTAAATAAATGCAGCCGCTGCCGGTAACAGCTTGAGCCGTGTCGCTACCCTGTTACAACCACCCCTGCCCTGCCTTTTGTTAATTGTCTCTTATGGCAGCTGGTGAACTGACTACAATCTGCAAACATGAGTGGAGGATATCATAGCACTGTAAACAGCAGTTTGAATGTCACTGTCGCTGGTTTTAATGGTTCAAAAGCTTTGGAAATTGGTGACAGGAATTGGTCGTTACACTCACCACAAATTGACCAGCGGTCAGCCCCTTGGGCCTGAAGGTCAGTATCTTTTATTGTAAATTATACAAGCCAATTCCCAGTCCACTTCTAAAAGTTCTAGGGTTTTCCAGGGTTTTATAGTTCATCCAGTTCAAGCACTTAAAAATGAAAAACAAGATCCAATAAAGAGCTTTCTCGTTGCCACTATTCGCTATTTACGCTCAAGGCGATGACCCTGGGCTTTTACTTCACGAAGCTGAGGCGTAAATCAGGGGAAGTAATGATCAGAGCAAATTAATTTAGATTGTAAAGGTGCCACAGTGTCCATGATGTTTGTAAGAGAATTGTTATAAAGACCAACTGCATCTTCCCCCAAAACACGAAGAGGCCCGACTAGAGGAGATGTGTCTGCATCAAGGCAATTTTTTTTTTCTGAATAAATTTAGAATCTCCAACTACTTTACCCCCAATTTTCTCCGAATTTGGAATGCCCAATTATTATTATTATTATTATTATTATTATTATTATTATTATTATTATTATTATTAATCCTTCACTGCGACGATTCCCCACACAGCTCAGGGACCCAAGGCTTAGTGGACGTCCTCCAATTCTACTGGCCAATCGGCATCTTTTTACACCCAGGAACTTAAAAGTGGGTGTCTGCAGGATATTTGGAGGACAAAGAACAGTCCAGCAAATCTTCGCTCCCAAGCTCACTCGTCATCTGGCTTGTAGGGGTCGCAACAGAGTGGTAAAAAGAAACCTTCGAAGCCGGATCTCACCTCCCCAACCCCGGGAGCGCCAAAGCCAATGCAGTGTCTCCCCGGAGTCCCCAGCGATGACTGGCTGCCTCGCACAACCAGGATTCAAAGCTGCAACCTCTGGTTTATTGGCTCACCCTGTATGCCGCGTGGCAGTGCTTTTACCAGGTGAGCCGTTCGCGGACCAAGGCAATTTTTAAAGCAGTATGAGATAGAGCAGCTGTTGTTCCTGGCAGTAGATGTATTTAGTAAGTTAAGATCAGTTGAAACAAGGTAGTGGTCAGATACAGCAATGTCATTGACGTGGCGTTCAAGAACTTGAAGACCAGAGGACAAGATCTAAAATATGACCACAGTTATGAGTTGCGGATCAAAAATATTGATAAAGTCCAAAACAATCAATGAAACAGAGAAAAGAATCAACAGGTGGATAAGTGGGGGAGTCCACATGAAGATTGAAGTCACCCATGATGATGGGTCTAGTGGTAAGCAAATAAAGCACAGTTAAAAAACTGAGAATTTGGGATAAAAAGTAGAATTAGCTTTAGGTGGATGATAAAGTACCACAAGAATAAAACATAATGGAAATGCAAATGTTACTGGAAGATATTCAAAAGATGAAAATTTGTCAAAAGATAGGGTAGTAGCAGTACAGGAGGACTTAAAAAGGACAGCAGTTCTACCCTTCCTGAATTATGAGGTATGTCAAGAAAAGAGTAGTTAGGAGGTGTAGCCAGATGCAAGGAGGAGAAATCTCCAGGATAGTGCCAAGTTTCAGTGAAAGCAACACAGTCAAACCCATTTTCCAAGATGTATTGGTTAAGAAAGATAGCTTTGTTATTTAGGGAAGGAATATTTAAAATAACTGTTTTAAACCCACTAGATTGCACATGGTGTTACTAGCAGCAAGAGACTTCAACACAGGACTAAGAACTCGAGATGAACAGAATCTATTTCTCCCCCTTCCCTGAGGTGTTCAAATAAATAGATTAGAGCAAGCGATCCATACAGAACTGGGGATCAACTTAGTGGAAAGGAATCTATAAAAACACATAACTATTAGTCAACAGTAGCTGTGCAATACACAACAGTGACGTTAAAAGAAGTGTGGCTAGCAGCAATGTAGTCAACAATAGCAGATAGCAACAAAGTAGCTGCTACAGTGGCTTGCGAAAGTATTGACCCCTTGGCATTTTTCCTATTTTGTTGCCTTACAACCTGGAATTAAAATTGATTTTTATTCGGATTTTATGTAACGGACAGACACAAAATAGTCCAAATTGGTGAAGTGAAATGAAAAAACTAACTTGTTTAATTCTAAAAAATAAATAACGGAAAAGTGGTGCGTGCATATGTATTCACCTCCTTTGCTATTAAGCCTCTAAATAAGATCTGGTGCAACCAATTACCTTCAGAAGTCGCATAATTAGTTAAATAAAGTCCACCTGTGTGCAATCTAAGTGCCACGTGATCTGTCTCATGATCTCAGTATATATACACCTGTTCTGAAAGGCCCTAGAGTCTGCAACACCACTAAGCAAGGGGCACCACCAAGCAAGCGACACCATGAAGACCAAGAAGCTCTCCAAACAGGTCAGGGACAAAGTTGTGGAGAAGTACAGATCAGGGTTGGGTTATAAAAAAATATCCGAAACTTTGAACATCCCACAGAGCACCATTAAAGCCATTATTAAAAAATGGAAAGAATATGGCACCACAACAAACCTGGCAAGAAAGGGCCGCCCACCAAAACTCACGGACCAGGCAAGGAGGGCATTAATCAGAGAGGCAACAAAGAGACCAAAGATAACCTTGAAGGAGCTGCAAAGCTCCACAGCGGAGATTGGAGTATCTGTCCATAGGACCACTTTAAGCTGTACACTCCACAGAGCTGGGCTTACAGAAGAGTGGCCAGAAAAAAGCCATTGCTTAAAGAAAAAAATAAGCAAACACGTTTGATGTTCGCCAAAAGGCACGTAGGAGACTCCCCAAACATATGGAAGAAGGTACTCTGGTCAGATGAGACTAAAATTGAGCTTTTTGGCCATCAAGGAAAACGCTATGTCTGGCGCAAACACAACACCTCTCATCACCCCGAGAACAACATCCCCACAGTGAAGCATGGTGGTGGCAGCATCATGCTGCGGGGATGTTTTTCATCGGCAGGGACTGGGAAACTGGTCAGAATTGAAGGAATGATGGATGGCGCTAAATACAGGGACATTCTTGAGGGAAACCTGTTTCAGTCTTCCAGAGATTTGAGACTGGGACGGAGGTTCACCTTCCAGCAGGACAGTGGCCCTAAGCATACTGCTAAAGCAACACTCGAGTGGTTTAAGGGGAAACATTTAAATGTCTTGGAATGGCCTAGTCAAAGCCCAAACCTCAATCCAATTGAGAATCTGTGGTATGACTTAAAGATTGCTGTACACCAGCGGAACCCATCCAACTTGAAGGAGCTGGAGCAGTTTTGCCTTGAAGAATGGGCAAAAATCCCAGTGGCTAGATGTGCCAAGCTTATAGATACATACCCCAAGAGACTTGCAGCTGTAATTGCTGCAAAAGGTGGCTCTACAAAGTATTGACTTTGGGGGGGTGAATACTTATGCACGCTCAAGTTTTCTGTTTTTTTGTCATTTCTTGTTTGTTTCACAATAAAAAATATTTTGCATCTTCAAAGTGGTAAGCATGTTGTGTAAATCAAATGATACAAACCCCCCAAAAAAAATTTTAATTCCAGGTTGTAAGGCAACAAAATAGGAAAAATGCCAAGGGGGGTCAATACTTTCGCAAGCCACTGTATTTGAACAATATACAATAGCAATAAAATTACTTTAGGAATGGTAAAAAGTAACATAAGTAGTCTGTAATAACATTCTAAAAGTGAAAGAGACTGTACAGGCACCAAAAGCACCCAAACAGCCAAAGACCTTTTCTGTGTTGTCCTTGTCTCGTCTGCTGTTCACACCAATAAGGAGGCTTCAATCTGCAGTAGGTTAGACAATTAGCAGCATAGGTGTGTAGTAAATGGTAGATGGCAAGAGTCCCATTCACTGAAGCAGCAGTGTGCAGGGCAAAGCAGGAGTACAGAAACAAAAAAAGTGGAAAAGTGTTTTTCAAGCCAGCCCCAAAATAACCAAAGTCCTTTTCTGTCTTGTCCTTGTCTCATCTGCCGCTCTCACTGTTTGAAATCATTGCCAATTTTGTTGCCTTGTTTTCAACTAATGTTAACAGATCCCTCGCTTGAGTTATTGCACACAGCAGCTGTTGCTAGGCAGTCATGAAACAATTTCCGGCAGCACGGCACCGGCTAACTTTAAATTTGTAAACAAATGGATATAGCAGGTGCTCAAAAAAGAAGCCAGACTTTGGTAACATTGAAATTGGAAAGCTAACTTAACTTTATGATGAATATTAAGACATACTAAAAGCGAAGTAGAACAATGCAATGATTGACATTAAGAAAACAGTGTGGAAGTATTTTAAACGCTGTGGACTGCAGTACAATGTAAAACATCTACTGTTGACTTTCTGTGAGTGGATGGAACATTTGCACTGACCATTTAAAGTACAGCCAGGTATGTTCCTTGTTTTTAATTATTTACTGGTTTGAATAAACAAAACCTGCTGTTAAGAGTAGGGGTATATTTTGTAAACTGTTTCCATTGTTTTAGGACATGGACATATGTAGTCATAGATACATGTCTTCATGTTATTAAGGCATTGTCACATATAGTTATGGCTGTAAAAATGGCCTATTGGCGACATTTTATGGTTCAAAAAATAAGTAAAAAGATATTTCAAGATTTGTCATGATCAAACATAATATGTGTTCTTTCCATATAGGTGCAGCAACCTCAGCAGCCAAAGTCAATGTCAACAGGTCTTCCACTGCAGTGGACTCATGTTTGATCCATCATCTTTGCCCAACAGAGTACTGCTAGTATGCCCGGAGTGGGGGTCATCTCTCTGATGGGACCACCAGAGAGAGGGGGAGTCCTAACCTTCGACGCCCAGCCGCGCAACATCTCTGCCAGGAAGGTTCTCCATGAGCCAGAGGGGACCAGCGGACAAATCTTTCCAAACTCTATTCCATTTTCCTGTTCTCTACACTCTAGGTTGCCCTTGGGGGAAGTAACTGTTGCTTCCCAGCCTTGGAGGCCTATTGGTTCAGTCTCACCTCCGCGAGCCATGGGGAAACCTTGTAATTCCACACAAAGCACTTTATTTTTCTCAAATCCCAAGGTTCTTTCTCCATGCAGCCCTTGCTTCTGTCCTGTGAAATGCCTATTAAGCTCAGCCTGGTGATTTTAAAATCCAATCAACTAATTGTAATTACACTGCTTGGTCCCAGAAGCGACACAGTATTATTAAGTTAGCAACGCTGTAATTGCAGTGACAGCGTCAGCACCTGCAAATAGATTTTCTTAAACAAGAATTATTATATTAAATGTATATTGTATTTGTACACTGAACTTCTAGTAACACATAATAGGTTATGCATTTATCTAATTGCTACAGATATTTCCACCAAGTGTCTTTCTCAGAATGATTTACTTTACATGTTTGTGTGTCGATGGCTTCATTTGTGTTGCACACTCGCAGTCGTATTGCTGCTATCTTCGTCAGCATTTTTAGCCTTCTCAAAGAAGTGGTTCCCAATGTTCTTTTCATTGCATGATCAGTGATTTGTTCAACGTGCTGGCGGCTGTCTGTAACAAACTAAAAGTCCATGTCCATTCTTTTTTTTATGTATTTGATAATTCTATCAAAAATCAATAATAACCATTTGGGGGGTGGGGGGATGGATGGGGTGGGGCTTGGTTGAAATTCATTTTGGATGTCACTGCCTGGTTCACAGAATCACAGAAGCCACCACTCATCCCCATAGACAGTGGTTCCTCTGAGAACTACTAGATTGAATAGAACTGTTTGAACATTCTTTGTCAGTTCTGTATCATTGCATCTTCAGAGAGTACTACATCCCAACAAAATTCAAAATTATTATTAAACCCTTTAAATACTGTTGATACTGTTATCTGGTATGTTTAATACTGCAAAACGCTGTATTTCTCTTTTTGTTATAATTTGTTTTTTTACAAAAATAAAATATTGTTGAATAGATAAAATCCAAAAAAAACAAATAAATAGATGTAATATCTAAATTGTACGTTTATGTACAATACATTATTTCCTGGTATAAAAAAAAAAATGGTATGTCTCAATTGTGTGAGCCCGTTGTATGTGTTATAAATGATTTAGCTCACATAGACGACTGCAAAAAGAAATACAAAAGCATCTTTGTTCCGTTCTGAAGCAACATGCAAATTGTCACCTGCAAATATACATTGTCATCTTGTCAGTTGTCATCCCGGAGTTGTGTTTGAGCACTATACACCAACATCGTAATTTACTCTTTAGCACAGCGCTCCCCCATTCAGCTAGACAACAATCAGCAAGCATTTAAATTCCAATTGAGTAAGCACACAGTTTAGCTTGGCCGCGGCTAGTGCCATGTGAATAATGGGAGCCTGAGACAAGGGACACAGAAGCAGGGGCCCCCCAGTGAGGAGGGCGGAGGCTTTCCCCTGCGCATTCCCGTCTCCCTGGAGATGGAAATCGAGGGAAACGAAGGGAGGGATAGGTGTTTACAGAGAGAAAAGAAAAATGGATTGAGTTGTGCTGAATTCTAAGGACGGGATCAGCCGACACAACAACGGTATTGAGCAGTGGGCTAGTGCTGGACCGGAGCCATCCTTGAGCAATGGAGTCGCCTAAAAATTAGCATGATTGTCACCTGATAGTTTCTTTTTTTCTTGCAGATTGAGTGCTTAGCCTTGGAGTGCAAACATGACTACTGATGTCCTAATTACATTTTGTTGCCTTTAAAAGAGGGGTTTGTGCCCTGTTTTTTTTTTTTCTTCAGACTCCCCATTTTTCTGAACAACCAAGCATTAATTAGGTTTACAGTTGCCTGAGCGAGAATGAGAGCTAGAGAGAGGCAGGGTAAGGAATTTAGCATCCTGCTGTTGCCCGCTGAGACGCTTGTCTTGGTACTTATTGTTGTGTTCCTTGGGTATTTAAACTCAGTGACATACAGCGGCTCAATCTGTTCTTTGTTTATTGACCTCCCTCTTGAGCTCAAACCAAATTGATAGGATTATGTCTCTGGATGGGAGGACTAGCTATTTTTGTTTGGTTCTTGCACTTCTTGCAAAGTACAATTTAAATGCAGTGAACAAGCAGTACATTGGGCTAAATAACTGGAGTGTGGAGTGCAATTAACTGCATTATCACTGGAGTGTGACCGCAACAAGTTTCAGAACACCCTGTCACTTTTACATTCTCCCTATTTGCCCATTTTGGCATCCTGTGTAGGTAAGCAGTAACACAAAACAGTGTGTCTGGTTGCACTGAGATACACCAGTGACCAGACACTAGTGTATGTTTATATTGAAATATGTATACACCTCGGGTATGTTTCTGCTCAGTCAGATTGCTAAAATTATCCAAGCTTTTTCTATAATTAGTTCAACTTTTATTATTCCAGCTGAACATCCTGTTCCTGCACAGTTTTGTCTACATAAAAGTCCTCCTTCAACTGTATTGCGTTTTCGTTTGGTGCTTCAACAATAGCACTGGTTGAGGAGGGCTTTTATTTGGATAGAATCTTGTGCCAGTGTGACTTGGGAAGCAAGAGATATTCTCTGGGGACTCTTGAGTGGGGTTGGGGCGTGCTGCAATATGAAGTTCACAAGACAGATCAACAACAGTAGGTATCATCAGGAGCTCCCTAATGCCCAAGATCAATATTCAGGAATGTAAATCACATTATAAGTGCACTTTAACAATGCTAGAATACCAGTTTTTTGTTCCAACAATTGCAAGTTGTCATCATTCACTTAATGGATGGCACAAAGCAAATACTCAACAATGAACAAAAATACTTAATTGTACCATACAAAATACATAGCAACTACTAACTTAGACTCTAACATAAGAAATGATGGGGGAGGGCTCCCCAAGTGACTCTCCCAGTTAGTACTGCCACTGGGAGTGCAGGATGAGTCACACAGCTCCACGTCCGAGCTGTGCAAAGAGGCCAAACTTTGCTGGGGACTCCGAAGGGGGCGTCACATTGGCTCTGACTCTCCCAGGGTGGGGGATGGGAAACCGGCAGGGATTGCTTCTCCTCATCGCACAACAGAGAACGCTGTTGACCAGACACCGAGCACATTCAGACTGAACAAAAGTCAGGGCTGATCTATGTTCTTCGGGATCGGTAGCCTGCACACCTCTGCTCTGGATTGCTCTGCGTAGAAGTGATTCTGGCTTTAGGCTTGTGAGATCAGAGGATCCGTCGTGCTGTGTGGGGACCCGCTGCGGTGAAGAGAAAAAACATAATTGGACTTTCCAAATTGAGGAAAAATAAATAAAAATTAATATTTGGTCTCTAAAAGAAAATATAAAAAAAGATGTCATAGAACATCTGTCAAAATGGTTTAGAGTTAAGGGGTTTGTATGATATAATATCTCTATAACGAGGCTTGCATTTTGGTCTACAGCATATTTATCATATTTATTCTTAGTTGCCCTTCTAGAATGTTGATGAACATCACTACCTTAGACATGTATACTGTACATTTTAATAGTGTATCATGCACTCTCACAATTTTTTTTTTCCCATTTTCTTCCTAATTTGAAATGCCCAATCTATAAGCCTGGCTCACTGCTGCAACCCCCGTGCTGACCCGAGAGAAAAGATGACGAACACACGAGTCCTCCGAAATGTGTGTCAGCTGTCCGCTTCTCTTCACTCTGCAGCCAAGCCATGCAGCTACGTCTGAGCTACAGTTTCGGAAGACCATGCAGCTCTGGGCCACTTTCAGACAGGCCTGCAGGCACCAGGTCAGTCTACAGGAGTCGCTGGTGAGCCGAGGACACCCTAGCCAACTTAAGCCCTCCCCACTCCCCGCAATTGTGCACCGCTTTCTGGGAACTCCCGCCCATGGCCGGCAGCGGAATAACCTGGACTCAAACCGGTGACCTCCAGGCTATAGGGCACATCCTGCACTCCATGAGGAGGACCTTTACTCTTTCACAAATTTTAAAAGTGCTTTATATAAGCTGTATGTTATACATGAGGTTATGGTATTCCATACCAGTGCTTTTGCTAGGTCAATATACAAGAGCTGCACATTATACAAAGTCCAATCAAATATCATAATATATAAACATTTGGCAAGTAATTTGCTTTATCTATGCACATATGAAATGTAGGACAAAACTTGGACAAAACAAATGAGGCAAATGAGTTTAAAAGGTCCACTCTTGTCAATTCATTAGAATTAAGGACCTCCTTATAAATGATATGTACATCTCAAGGGTTCTATCCTGGTCAAATAAATACATTTGAAAATGTGAGATCTGCGCTGCCTTGATCAGATGTTAGTGATTCATCATGCAGCAGGCATAGGCGGCGCATGAATCTTTAGTTTGGGGAGGCTATTCCACACTTTTCCCCCTGCATTTATTAAACCCAACGATGTACAGTTGTGTATAATATCACCGATATATATATATATTATATATATATTATATATATATATATATATATATATATTATATATATCCCATTTAAGCAAATGAGATAAACAGTAATGATAACCAGCTGCACTGTTTTTTAAAACCTACAGTACCTACACCAATTTCGAACACCATTCCAATCACTTCACACCAATTTAAATCAATTATTAATACTAACTATCCGAAAACTGTCTTTGGTAAGCAAAACCATTCATTCTCATCAGAATATTAAAATACATTTTCATATTTAGAGTACAGTAAGCAGGCAGATGCGGTTTTCTGCTTTCCTTGCAGACACTTTTTCAGAAGTTCAAAAGACCACGCTTTCACTGAAAATGGAGTGAATGACTGGAAAAATCTAAAGAAAAAACTTCAGAAACATTCGTAATCTGGCATTACAAGTAGTGTTCTGAAAGGTGGCATTTGTTCAAACAGTCGAAGGAAGTATTCTGACAGTAGCGTCACAATTTCTACCTCCTAGAATTTCGCACTTATTCTCCACTCCCTTCTCTTCCCCCTCTCTCCCCCTACAGTACCTACACCAATTTTCCGACACCGTCCAATCACTTCACACCATTTAAATCAATTATTAATACTACTATCCGAAACTGCTTTGGTAAGCAACCACTTCATTCTCACAAATAGTAAATACCTTTTCATATTAAGTAAAGTAATCATGCAATGCCGGTTTTCTGCTTCCGTGCAGCACTTTTTTCATAATTCAAAAGACCACACGCTTTCACTGAAATGGAGTGATGACTGAAAATCTAAAGAAAAACTTCGAGAACCATTCGTATCTTGCATTACAAGTAGTGTTCTGAAAGGTGGCATTTGTTCAACAAGTCGAAGGAATGATTCTGACAGTAGCGTCACAATTATCAGATTCTCACAAAACGGTGGTGCTTGAAAACAGACAGTATGCTACAAAAATATTTTGCGACAAGTTCTATAAAATCAAATTCAGATCAAGCTGTTTGTATAGATAACAGCAATTCGAATAAATATAGAAATTGTGAAGAGGATGTTCCAGGCAAGGGAATGAGCGAAAAGGAGTCAGAGTTTCCATCGGCTGCCTCCTGCAGCGGTACGGGGGGACTCAGATCAACAGGAAGAATTGATATTAAACCAGCCAAGCATTGTCTCCTTGAATGACATTGAAATGCAACTAAATCCTGTATCTGTACTACAGGGTTGATTTTGATATCCCAGCTGCCCTAGCGGTAAAATAACGAGAGATAGACATACCATCAATTTTAAAATGTTCTGCTACTTCTTGCCATATGGTGTCCTTTTTTATTGTCTTTATAACCACTGACACTGGCATTATAAAGAAAATGATATTTTTCGACTTTAATAATTACATTCGCATTGATGTCCATTTTTTTTCTGTCGTAATCTCTGCGTGAGCGAGACAGTGACAGTCTGACAGCCACTACCTTTGACCTTATTTCTGATTGGTCCATTGTGATGTGAATAAATTGTGCTGCAAATAAAAATAAAAAACATTTATTTCTAAATTCGCTCGCTTCGTTCTTGCTGCTGGCACCATTTAAATCAATAGGTTTAACTATTTTGTATTTGTTCGTTCGCTTAATTTGCATTTGGTGTGCATAGCCCATTAGACCTACTTTACACGCCCTCTCTCACAAATATTTTTGTGTTGGTTAGAACAAATTCTATGACAGCAGGGATTACATTTTTCTCAGCATTAATATGTTATATATAGCCGTCTCTGCAATTTTAATCATGTTTTTATTACCTCAAATATTCACAGTCTGGTTCCGGTGTCCCCCCATCACCATTCCCATCCCCCCGAATATTCATTCCCCCTAGGAACCAGTATATTGGTTACTCTCCCAAATACTTGTACCCCATTATATTTTTATAATAAAGTAATCGTTCTTTGCATATAAGTCTATATCCATGCACTTTCAACTAATATCTTCATTTTAAGACCACTAACCCTAATCTTGTACCATCCAATCCCCTCTGACAAGTCCAGTCTCACCTATAATAATACATGATAATAGCCTGCAAATATTGCTCACATTTACTAGTATTATACATGCATAACTTACACTAAAATAGGAATGAATAACAAACATGCATACTTTATAGGGGGGAACAAATACTTGTTCCCCTGGGTGTACAAATATTCGGGGGAAACAATATTCTTTTAAAGCCATACAAAAACTGTCCTCAATTGCCTATGGAAAAGTTGGCATACATTAACTTCCCAACAGGTGAATGGCAGGGACCTTTCTTGCTGCAGGCTCTTGACAGCCCCATGCCACTGGAAAGGTATTTGTTCAAGTTGTCGAAGCAGGCTCTCTGAGGTTCTTCTCAGAGAGCTGGCAGGCGTGGTACTGCTGCTCAGGATTAATGAGCTGTCAGGAGAAGCCTGTTGCTATAAATCATAAAGGACTCCAGGTTAAAATGATAATTGCTTGTGAGTGAAACTTTGTTTCAGGTGTTTAAAACGTGACACTCCACTGATTTATGCAAGATTAAAATGAATAGACCTGGAGCTTTAGAATAACGCATCCTCTTGTTTACATTCAGGGCTTTTTTTTTTTTTTATTTCTACATTTAAACACTTTTAATATCGCTTCAGAAAACAGTGACAATAAGCAGAGTTGTCATTGAGAAATCCGCCACTACCCTGGCAAAATCTGCATTAAAACATGCAATAAATAAAACATATGCCAGTTTTACTGTGGAAAATAATACTGGATATTGCGTTGATTACAATAGTGTTGATTAAATGTCTTTATACCCCACACTGTAATAACTAAAAACAATAGAAAACTAATCATACCCCTCACCATATGTGGTTCTGCAGGGCTGTATGTTTAGATTTTTAATTACTGGCCCCTCGGGCCACTGAGCTGCTGTTTTTACTGGCCCCATGGGCCACTGAGCTGCTGTTTTTACTGGCCCCATGGGCCACTGAGCTGCTGTTTTTACTGGCCCCATGGACCACTGAGCTGCTGTTTTTACTAGCCCCTCGGGCCACTGAGCTGCTGCTTTTACTGGCCCCATGGGCCACTGAGCTGCTGTTTTTTCTGGCCGGGGTGCAATTTTATCTAGCCCAATATATTTATATATTTTTTCATGATGGTTTTTATTTTCAGTATGTTTCTAACTGTGTGGTAGCCAAAGAGAGCCCACGTCTCAAAAGAAAGTGGCTAAACGAAGCCTTTCAATATATGTTACTTCAGCCATTAAACATGTATATAGCAAGTGCTAAAAGAAGTACGGTAATCCAGACTTGGGTAACATTGAAATTAGAAAGCTAATTTAACATTATGATGAGTATAAGGCCATACTAAATGTTAAGCACAACAATGCAGTGACTATAAGAAAAGGCAAGATACTTGGAGTTGGAAAGGAGTCATTGTTTAACTCTGGACTGTAGTTCAATGTAAAACATATATTGTTGACTTTCTGTGAATGGATGGAGTAACGGCAACATTTGCACTGACCATTAAAAGTACAACCAGGGATCCTTGTTTTGAATCATTTACAGGTTATTGAATAAACAAATTAACTCCACTTAGATTCATCTGATGTCAGTAGGCCTACTTAATGGCTAGTTGTAATTAGTAATGTTAAACTATTGTAATTTTGAAATGTATTTTCTATTGTTTTGTCCAGGTTGCAATATTTACACTAAGATTTTATAAATATTATTTGTTAGAATTAAACCAATGTAGAATATTTAGGTTGCTATACGATAGGTGTTATTTTATTCTGAATACACTACAGCAAAAATTATTATTTGGTGGTTTGCATAATATTCTCCTACTGTTGCTTTAATTGGAAGATGTACGCGCTGTGACGTCGCTGCTGCTCCTTGAGTTCGGTATTTTAATTCAGTAAACAAAAGGGAAAAGCTGTGCCTAAGGAAATTGGATACAGAGTGAAGAAATCTCGTCTTGGACAATGTTTTAACACTCTGTGAACCCGGCTAAACTTTACCGGCTTACACTGTTGTGCACACGCGTTTGCCTTTTTTCTTGGTAGTGTAAGGGACCAGAGCTCGGGTAATCGAATACACAAAAATGTTGCACCCTGTGTATACAAATAGGAAACTATTCCAATTTCCCATCCCTAATCCTAATAATAAACACTATTAACAATATTCATAATACAAAATAATAACAATCCTATTTAGAGCGCTGTCTTGTGTAGCCTCTCCCAAGTCCACGCCAATCTTGCTGAGTGATACCAGCAAGTCCTGGAAAGATTCTGAACGGCATTTTTGACCTGAACACATCAGATCCCAAATAATAAAGTTAGACAATTCGATGGCGTATCTGGGTATTCATTGATATACCTTACTGTGAGACTGGATATAATGTAAACTAAATGTTGAATTCAGAACAAATAAACTGCTGTTTTATCTGCAAGTCTGGGAAACTGACGCCAAACAAGACTAACGTTACTTTTTTTCCTCTGTCATAATGAAGCCTCCACTCTAAATGTTCGTCTTCGTTTTTTCCATAATTCCATTCTTCATGATTTATTGATTTCAAAGCACTTTCCTTTTGACTTATTGGTTGCTTAGTTGTAGAAAACCTGATTTGTAAAAGATTTGCCGAGGGAATGAGTACCAACACAACACTTCGGTACATAGTCTCAGATTCTGACTGTACAACAAATATGATGCGCGGCGGGAAAGTTAGGATTACTTAGTAGTTATGTTTTTAAAAAAATGGTTTGTAAATTAATTTTCAGCTTTTTGACACACTGGCCCATTTTCCTGGATTCATGAAACGGAAGCCATGTGCACTATATATAATATACTAGGTAAATCTAACTGGCCCAATCAGGCCTTTGGTGCTTCATAACTACAGACTAAACTGCGCTCTTTACCGGCCCCAAGGCACCGGGCCATGGTTAATGTTGAACCTTGTTCTGTATGCTACAGAGTGCAGCAGTGTCTTTTATTCTAAGAATTTCAATACCATATTGCAACTTACTTACATGGCTCAAAGCATGGACCAGATGTATGATATAAAAAATAAAAAGTTGTTACTTACTACTGAAGTGCTGTGCAAATCATTAAAAAAAGGAGACCAACATCTCTAATAACATCTCTGTGTATGTGTACCTTATTTGTATTTTTGTATATAAAAAGTAAGTAAAATGAGAAGTATTGATCCTAATTTAATATTTAAATGGTGACAGTATTTGGATCAATTGAATAAACCCCAATGTCTCTAATTTCCATTTGAACATAGTCTGTCTTGCCCACTTTTTTTTTCTATTTGTACGACAACTGTGATTAAGAGGGACTGGTAACATCTCATTAGAAACTAAGCCCTGTCCACACTATGCCCAGGGCTGGCCTTCAGGCAAGGCGAGCGAGGCAGCCGCCTAGGTCCCCCACCCTTTAGGGGGTCCCGCGCTCAACCGGACTGCCGTGAGATTCGTTACACGCGCGAGAAATACTCAGGGGTGCAAATGTGGGGTGCCTTATATAGTGCCAGCAACAGTAAATTCTGGCGCCAGCAGACATGTTTACCTTTTTTTATTTATTCCTTAGCAACCATAGAAGATGATAGTTTCTCACTGGGTCTGGAATACTCACATGACCCACCCACACTCAACCACATATGCAGGAGAGAAGGTTTGTGTCATGTGGTAAAGTGGTAGCAAACTTTTTACATAATTATCAATTACATCTTTGTTCAGCAAATCAAAAAGTTATGTGGGCAATTGTAGACTTAACAGGTAAAAACAATACATTGCAAAATAATGTTTCTTGTTCGCAAGCCTCTTAATTTACTGCGAAAGTTAAGCCAGATCTAGGGTGACCAGACATCCCAATAAAATCGGGATTGTCTCAATAGTAATTGTTTTGTCCCCTCTTTGTACTGTCAGGACACCATTTGTCCCGATTTTTAGAGTAAATGCTGAAAACCCTGTCGTAAAATGTGACATTTTTATTTTCTTGTTAGGAAATTTCATATATGTGGCTGCTGTACTGTCTTGCGGTGCAACAGCATACTCTACTGATTTAGGCATGTTGTTTGATTGAGTTGTTTGCATTGCATCTATGCGGCTATCCAATCACGTTAACCTGCAGTCATATTATGCGGTATACATCATGTGTTTTTCTTTGGTGCGTGCACCTGTGTGTCCAGTTTTACTGGCGAAGAGTCCTGATGGCTGGTGTTGTTTGACGAGCCTGTCACTAAAAAGCAAAAAAGAAAGTGCAAGTACCGAATGCAGTGGGGAAAACAATGGATTCAATCATATGACCATGGTCAAATTATCCAATTAGGATTAGGATTATAATTGGGATTTCACATACATTTTGCAGACCTGTTAAACATTAAAAACGCCTAATATTTCAGAGCACTATAAAACCCTAAAAATAGTGGTATTTGCTTCCTTACTAAATCGGAGTGCCGTCATTTGTTAAAAGGCAAGCGTCCAACATCCCCCTGCAGTTGCTGCCGACATTCTCTGTCTGGTGTGGACTTGCCCATACATTGAGACTGCACGCCTGCATCCACTGAATTGGTTGGAAGAAAGGCAAAGCTTTGCCAAGTTATACAGATGTGGAAATCGATTAGAAAAACTGGGTTACCCAAGGGCATCTGGCATTCTTTAATAAAGTCCATATATGCAGTGCTTTCATTGTCATGTTACTTGTCCCACCTAGGAATTTATGTTATCAGTACCAAGTCAAAACAAAGAAAACGTGCCAATTTGGGTCTAAAATTCTAACTGCTTTTAAAAATTAAACAGCAGGTTATTTGTAGTGAGGTCGCTGTGCTTGTGTGTACTTATAGTGCTGATTTCACTTGGCTACAACCAACACAGGAATACTTTTTTTCCCCAGACTTTCCAGTTTGGTTTCTGACTGCTGCTGTTTGTTTTATGTTCTGTTCAGCAGCCTCTGTAGTAGCCTTTTATTTAATGTGTGATTCTGAAGTTCTAGCGATCGATTGTATTTTCTTTAAGTCACATTACAAGATGTGCAAGACAATTACCTCCGTCTGCATGTACAGTTGCTTTGGAAAATGTCTTGACACGCTCCTCAGCCGAAATATGCTTTGCTTGTTTTGCTTTGTTGTCCATTTTTGGTATTTTACATCTAATGCTGAAAACTAGATTTTAGCAACCTAAATCAAAACAATGCAGCACTAACTATATATATATATATATATATATATATATATATATATATATATATATATATATGCGCAATACCGTTTTTGCAAAGCAAACCGTTTCACCTCTGAGAAAAAATAATGTTTGTCATTTTATATTTTAACTTAGCTTAAGTGTAAAAAAAATTTACATTTAGAAATACCTTTTTAGTTAATATTTTGTTCTTTTTAAGATGTTAAATTGCGCTTACCTCAAATCATCCCAGCAGGTCCCAGACAGATTTCATGCCTGCCGTGACAGTTGATTTTTTTTTTTTTCAAATTGCTTTGAGCGACAAGCGGTGAAGTCTGCATGTCGTGCCGACCCTTTCCCAGCCAAGAATGAACATAGCTTCTGGTTTGAAAAGTTCAAGTGGGGGACAAACAGTTTTTAAAAAAAATAACTTGGATGTGTTTTCCACTGACAACGAGTTTCTGATATTGGTTAGAATGTCGTTCATTGCACTGAACGACCGCTCACATTCTGCAGTGGATATTATTAGTGTCTTTAACACAACTAGTAACTGTTTGAGTCTCTCAGATACTTTGTCGTCCTCATCTGACATGTCACTGACATATTCTCGAAATCCACTTACTGCATCCTGGGCATGAGAAATCCTAAAGAAAGGATTTAGGACTCGTCTCCAAAACAAATATCTGGATCACCTGGCCACTTAGATTTATCAAGCACTTCCATGCATTTCAAGAGGTCTTGACACTTTGTTTTATCTTCATCTTGTTTGGACTGACCCAGTGCACGATGTGAGGAGTGAGTTATGAGCATTCGCTGTTCCATTTTGATTGAAAGAACAAGTGCCTCAGCAGGTAGTATCAGAAAGAGTGAGTAGCCCATTTAATGACTAAATATTCCTTTTTGACTACGCAGTTCCCGAGGTAGTAACTTTTTGCTGATGTACAGTATCAGGTGTTCTACTCCAGCTACCTTTTGACTATGGGTCGTCCTTCCATTCCCCATTAAAAATCCCAAATATTGAGTTTTTATTTTGGCAAACATACATTTCCTCAAGTTAGCTGTCAGCCAGGCTGCCCTTAGAGACTGAAGGACAGCTGTAATCCTAGCCAAATGCTCTCGCCAGGTGGAGCTGTAAATAACCACATGTCACAGAGACGGCCGAAGTGGGCGGCGTCAGAACCAGGAAAGGTAATGAAATACACAAAACACAGGACGGATGAAATGAAGTGATGAAGACGCCTGTTGGCGCCGGTTTAATACAAAATAAAAGGTTTACACAAACACGAAAAACACAGGACACGGCACTCTACGCCAAAATAAATAGACAAACAAAAACAGACTAAACTTAACGAAACGGTGCACGGACAGACACTGACAAACACGGTGAGCGGATACTTTCTCCTCTTATTATTATACTACTACTGCTTATTTCCTCCGTCTCCAATCCCGTTCTCCGCTCACCGAACACCCAACAACCAGTATGTGCCAACGTGCATCTATATATACTATTGTGCTGGGATTCAATTACCAATTAATTATTCACTTGAATCCCAGCACGTGAATTAATAAAGTGCAATTCCCCGTGCTCACATATTACTACATTTTACTTGCACGTGAAGTGCTGTGCAATCCTCGTGCCTAAATACACATATACATTTTTAAACACTCGTGTTACACAGACCCGTTTATATCCCGTGTACCAATGACTATACACCAACATTTAAACACACCACACGCAACACATAACAGATAATATACACAGGGGCGGGCACTTTGTTACATATACCCCCTCCTGTGCAAAGCACACATGGCCTCAATGGCCACCTCCCCCCTTAAAAGCCCAAAAGTCCCGCCCAAAGTCCTTGGCCAGGACCAGAGGCTTCCAGGGGCCCACAGGTCGTAATGCTGTCAGCAGGGTAGCATTCTCCTGCCAGGGTAGTCCTAGCAGCGGAAAGGCTGCTTGGGGTGTGGTCTCCTGACCTTCCCCCTCCTTCGGCGCCGGCAGCTCCCCTTGGTGGGGCTTCAACCACCGTTCTTCCTGCAGGGAAGAAACTGCAGAGGGAGCAGGTCTCCGGACCTCCCCCACGATCTCCGGCAGCGAAACTGCTGCTGGGGTTGGCGGTCTCCAGACCTCCTCCCCCTTCTCCGGCAGCGAAACTGCTGCTGGGGTTGGCGGTCTCCAGACCTCCTCCCCCTTCTCCGGCAGCGAAACTGCTGCTGGGGTTGGCGGTCTCCAGACCTCCTCCCCCTTCTCCGGCAGCGAAACTGCTGCTGGGGTTGGCGGTCTCCAGACCTCCTCCCCCTTCTTCATGGCCGGCAGCTCCCCTTCGTGGGGTTCCGGCCACAGTACTTCCGGCTGTGATGCGGAGCGGCGGGCAACCCCAGGCGATGCAGAGCGGCGGGCAACCCCAGGCGATGCAGAGCGGCGGGCAACCCCAGGCGATGCAGAGCGGCGGGCAACCCCAGGCGATGCAGAGCGGCGGGCAACCCCAGGCGATGCAGAGCGGCGGGCAACCCCAGGCGATGCAGAGCGGCGGGCAACCCCAGGCGATGCAGAGCGGCGGGCAACCCCAGGCGATGCAGAGGCATCCTTGGGCGAAGCGAGGCTGGCATCCTTGGGCGAAGCGAGGCTGGCATCCTTGGGCGAAGCGAGGCTGGCATCCTTGGGCGAAGCGAGGCTGGCATCCTTGGGCGAAGCGAGGCTGGCATCCTTGGGCGAAGCGAGGCTGGCATCCTTGGGCGAAGCGAGGCTGGCATCCTTGGGCGAAGCGAGGCTGGCAGTCAGGACAAGCTGGGGTGCGGGTGTTGGCCCTCTTTTCGGCCACTGCAGCCGGGAGGTTCTTCCCCGTGCTTCCCTCAGCAGCCTATGCAAGGGCTGCTGAGGACCGCCAGCATCTAGTCCTGGCCCTTGTGGTGCAGGGAGAGGCAGCTCCTGCTCCTCTCCCCCTGATGGAGGTGGAGGCAGAGGAAGCTCCAGCTCCTCTCCTCGTGATGGTGGGGGAAGTGATACCAGCAGGCATTCACCCTCTGCTGGTGGGGGAAGTGATACCAGCAGGCATTCACCCTCTGCTGGTGGGGGAAGTGATACCAGCAGGCATTCACCCTCTGCTGGTGGGGGAAGTGATACCAGCAGGCATTCACCCTCTGCTGGTGGGGGAAGTGATACCAGCAGGCATTCACCCTCTGCTGGTGGACAGGGACCCAGCAGGCATTCACCCTCTGCTGGTGGCGGAGGCAGAGGCAGCTCCTGCTGCTCTGCTCCTGCCGGTGGAGGTGGCGGAGGCAGAGGCAGCTCCTGCTGCTCTGCTCCTGCCGGTGGAGGTGGCGGAGGCAGAGGCAGCTCCTGCTGCTCTGCTCCTGCCGGTGGAGGTGGCGGAGGCAGAGGCAGCTCCTGCTGCTCTGCTCCTGCCGGTGGAGGTGGCGGAGGCAGAGGCAGCTCCTGCTGCTCTGCTCCTGCCGGTGGAGGAGGCAGAGGCAGCTCCTGCTGCTCTGCCCCTGCCGGTGGAGGTGGCGGAGGCAGAGGCAGCTCCTGCTGCTCTCCCCCTGCCGGTGGAGGTGGCGGAGGCAGAGGCAGCTCCTGCTGCTCTCCCCCTGCCGGTGGAGGTGGCGGAGGCAGAGGCAGCTCCTGCTGCTCTCCCCCTGCCGGTGGAGGTGGCGGAGGCAGAGGCAGCTCCTGCTGCTCTCCCCCTGCCGGTGGAGGTGGCGGAGGCAGAGGCAGCTCCTGCTGCTCTGCTCCTGCCGGTGGAGGTGGCGGAGGCAGAGGCAGCTCCTGCTGCTCTGCTCCTGCCGGTGGAGGTGGCGGAGGCAGAGGCAGCTCCTGCTGCTCTGCTCCTGCCCATGGAGGTAGGAGCGGCGTGTAGTCTCCTGGTGGTGGAGGTGGGAGCGGTGTGTAGTCTCCCCTTGATTACAGGGGACTGGTGCGGCTCTCCCTCCCTTGCAGGAGACTGGTGCGGCTGTGGAGACAGCGGTGGGACCTCTGCCTTCCTCTTCCCCTTTCCCCTTCTCTGCCACCTCCTCACCTTCCTCTCCTGCGGCAGTTCCTCCTCTCCTTCCTGGTAGGGGCAGCGCACCACCGGGTGCCCAAACTCCCCACAGGCAAGGCACCAGCCCTGGTCCTCCAGACCACCGAGGAACTCCTCCAGGTCCTGGCAGCCATCTCTCCAGTCCCAGCCTTCCATGTTTTATTTTTTTTTGTTGTTGCTGTGGTTTTTTTTTTTTTTTTTTTTTTTTTTGACAAAACACCTCTCCTGGTCTGACGCTTGGAGGCGCTGTTATCCCACGCAGGACACCACGTGTCACAGAGACGGCCGAAGTGGGCGGCGTCAGAACCAGGAAAGGTAATGAAATACACAAAACACAGGACGGATGAAATGAAGTGATGAAGACGCCTGTTGGCGCCGGTTTAATACAAAATAAAAGGTTTACACAAACACGAAAACACAGGACACGGCACTCTACGCCAAAATAAATAGACAAACGAAAACAGACTAAACTTAACGAAACGGTGCACGGACAGACACTGACAAACACGGTGAGCGGATACTTTCTCCTCTTATTTACTACTACTACTGCTTATTTCCTCCGTCTCCAATCCCGTTCTCCGCTCACCGAACACCCAACAACCAGTATGTGCCAACGTGCATCTATATATACTATTGTGCTGGGATTCAATTACCAATTAATTATTCACTTGAATCCCAGCACGTGAATTAATAAAGTGCAATTCCCCGTGCTCACATATTACTACATTTTACTTGCACGTGAAGTGCTGTGCAATCCTCGTGCCTAAATACACATATACATTTTTAAACACTCGTGTTACACAGACCCGTTTATATCCCGTGTACCAATGTCTATACACCAACATTTAAACACACCACACGCAACACATAACAGATAATATACACAGGGGCGGGCACTTTGTTACACACCACCTCATCAATATATGCTGCTGCATATTCATGATGTGGAAGTAAAACCAGTCCATCAGTCTCTGAAAGGCAGCAGGCGCACCATGAAGCCCAAACAGTATGGTTTTAAAGTGAAACAGCCCTTCTGGTGTTGAAAATGTGGTTTTCTCTCTAGAGCTGCAGGTTATGGGGATCTGCCAGTATCCCTTCGTCAGGTCCAGAGTGGAGATAAACCTTGCTTTTCCCAGTCTATCTAGAAGTTCGTCGACCCGAGGCATGGGGTATGCATCAAACTTGGCAACAGTGTTTACCTTTCTGAAATCTACACAGAAGCGGTTGGTGCCGTCTCTCTTGGCCACTATGACAATTGGACTGCACCACTCGCTCCTGGAATGGTCAATCACCCCAAGCTCGAGCATGTCCCATACCTCTTTGCGAACACCACTTTGTCGACTTTCTGGGATCCGGTACAGTCTCTCTCGCAAGGTGACACCTGGTGGAGAGATAATGTCATATTCAACCAAATTAGTTCTGCCAGGCAAGTCAGAAAAAACATAGCTGAACTCCTAAATAAGCTTACGTAGCTCCTGTTGCTGATCTGGAACCAATTGTTCCCCCATCGAAATGATTTCTGTGTTAGGAGTCTTTGGACAGGGGCCTAAATCATCCTTTATATTGCCTGGGACTATGAACAAGACCTCCCTTGCCTACCAGGGCTTTAATAAATTTACATGATAAATTTCACGTTCATTACGATGATCAGGCTGTCTAATTTCATAATTCACTTTCCTTATAGCCCGAATCACTTCATATAGCCCCTGCCATTTAGCACACAATTTCAATTCTGATGAGGAAAGTAGCAGCATTACCTTGTCTCCTGGTCGAAAAGTTCGAATACATTTTTGGACAAGTCTTTGTGCTCCCCCCCACCCCTCTCTCAACAGATCGAGGATGCCACAAGGCCATCGGCCGTACAAGAGCTCGAAGGGTGAGAATGCTGTCGAACTCTGCGGCACCTCTCTCACTGCAAAAAGGAGGTAGGGAAGAAGCGATGCCCAAGGTTTTTGCTCTTGTGTTACAAACCATCTCAGCATCGACTTCAAGGTCTGATTAAAGCGTTCCACCAAACCGTCCTGAATGTATCGTCCTGATGGGACGTATTTTTAATATTTTATACACCTGCTGTAGCGACTTAGACAAAAAATTGGTTCCATGATCAGTCAAAATCTCTTTGGTGATCCCTACTCTGGCCATAATCTGTACTAACTCATTGGCTATTGAAGTGGCACTAGTGGATCTCAATGGGACTGCCTCTGGGTATCGTGTTGCATAATCTACCACTACTAATATATGCATATGACCGGAGTCAGAAGGTAGCAAAGGGCCCACTATGTCCATTGCAATGCGTTCAAAGGGGGTGGAAATAATCAGCAGTGGAACCAAAGGGGCGGGGCACACTCGACCCGACTCTACTCGCTGGCAGTCTGGGCATGTGGCTACATATCTCAACACATTAGTATGAAGACCTAACCAATAGAATCGGGCCAATATCCGCTGCCTTGTCTTCTTAGCTCCGAGGTGCCCCGCAAAAGGGATATCACGTGCCAGCCTCATGACGTCGGTCCCACAAGACAGGGGAACCAATAATTGTGTTACAGGCTGTCCTGTGCCCGCATCTAGATTTACTCTATACAGTAATTGCCCCTTGATACTGAAATGTGGGTGTGGCAACCTTTCCGCCACCCCTACTACGAGGTAACATTTTATCGTACCTACCGATAAGTATACTTTTAGGGTGGAGTATGCCGCCGAGTCTCCATGGATACAGGAGTTGGCCATCTAACCTCGTGGCCGCCCAGGAGAGCTGTCCAAATTAAGGTTTGCCCACAACCCGTATCCACTAATGCGCGGGTTTTCACATTACCTAAAACCAAGGCCCCTCCTGACCATTTTCCCCACACTTACCTATTTCAGGTGTCCAATTACACGTGGCCACGTCACAGTCCATGGCAGCGCGGCATGACTTGGCCATATGTCCCGGTTGATTGCACCTAAAACAAATCAGGGAGACAGAGGGAACAGGGGTTAAGAATCTGTCCTGCTGCTGGTGTGGCAATGGGGCAGGGGCAGCACCTCTACCCCAGCTGGGGGCCAACCTTGGTCTCCATGGGGGGGGAGGCAAGGGGGCCCATTGAGGTCAGCGGTCTCGGAGGTCTGGGTCCCAGGACGGATGGTGGTGGTGGTGTTGGAGGAGAGAGAGGTAGGGGTCAGCTGCTCTGAAGGGCAGGTGCCGAGAGTATCCCGATCCAGGCAGAAGCTAGGGAGTCTTCGAAATTTTCCGCCAGCAGCACGGCCTCCTCCAGGGTGTCAGGTTTGTGGCACCGTATCCAAGCCTGGGTATCTGCGCTGACCACATGGCAGAACTGCTCCACCACTATTGCCTCCCCCATCTGTGCCACAGTCTTATTTTCCAGGGTCAGCCAGTGCACCATGTGGTCACACAACTGCTCTGCGACCACCCTGGGGCGTGTCTCCGGGGATCTTCGGTACTCCCTAAACCATGCTTGATGGGTTTCTGCCGTTATGTTGAGGCAGCGGATGATGGCCTGTTTGAGCAGGTCATAGTTGGTGGCGTTGAGGTCATTCATAGCCTAGTAGACTGCCTGAGCTTCCCCAATCAGCCAAGCCGCAGTGGTAGCCAGCCATTCGAATGCCACCAAGTACGCCTCCGGGTCGTTCTCCACCGACATCTTCATCGCCCGAACCTTCGGTGAGCTGTGGAAATTGCCAGCCCTACCCACTCAATGAGCCCGGTATAGTGCTCTTCCCTCCTTTATGTCCCGTTTGTGTTCAAGCACCTCCAGTAGCTCCCCCAGTGTGTTGAGATCCATCTCGTGTTCTGACACCACGTGTGGCAAAGTGGCTGGTGATTGTGAACAGGTGTAGAGGTGATGCAGTGCAGAAGAAATCACAAACAATTGTAATCTGGTAGGAAAAGGGGTTTTTAATTATAATCCGGGTCTGGTGACCAAAAAGAAAAACGCTCCGGCAATACACAACAATGTGTAACGCGTGGAGCTAAACAAACAGGTTTACAGTCCCAAACAGTAAGTGTTATCCGCCCCACAATACTAGTCCAGGGTGTGTGTATTAGTGCTCGTGGTGGGTGATAACAGGCTATTTGGTGACAGTTCGCACAGTGCAGTTCCGGCTTGTGCTGGCCCAAAAGCGACAGCTCCGGAATATGTTTAGCCGTCTGGTGATTCAACAAAAAAGACAATTACTCACAACACGTACAACAAACAAACACTCACGAATATTCTTCTCACAATCAGGCAGTTACAACTGTGGCTGTCAGTCCTTCCAGATTTATGCACGCAACCCAAGCGAAGGAAAAGATTAGCGTTTCTCTGGTCCCTTTTATGCAACCCTGCATGATCCCTTGGTAAACAATTCCAGCTGCATCTATTGCTTGCAGCTGCTACCTCGTTCACCTTCCGGGTCAATCCATTCCTGCAGCAGAGTTTCACTTCCATCCAGGCTGATCAACTTCCCGACCTCGAAACGAACTGTCAGGCCAGCCTGTCCAGATACTTCTTTCACTATTTAGCACCCTCACAGGTCGAGAGGGAGATTTACAACCAGAACTCATTGTATTTCTGTCACAATCTTCCATTAATTTTGGACGTTTAATGACAAATCGATCCATTACTTTATTTGTTTTACTGATCTCTCACACTTGCAAACTCAATCTAGTACCGTTTTTTTCAACGCAGTTACGTGTATGCGCAGGAAGAAGGGGCGGGTTATGGAGGAGGCGGCGTTGCCATGGAAACACAGCACTACAATAGGAAGTGCCACACATCACAACTGTTATAGAACTTTTCTAATTTGTTTTACAAATACAATGAATAGTAGGCCTATTGTTATTTTTTAGTTTTTTTTTTTTAATTATTATTATTTTTATATAATTTGTCAAAGTGTGTTTGGTATTTTTTGAGAAGTGTCGGTATGGCATACCATTGTATACCAGCCCACTTTGACCACTGTGTGTGTGCGTGCGTGCGTATATATATATATATATATATATATATATATATATATATGTATTTGTAACGCATGTAGCAGGACAGGGGGGCTTGCAATATAAAAATGTTTTATGGAAGGGACAGAGCTAAAGTCTCCCTGCCAAGGTAATTGCTTTTGTTTAATTTAATTTAGTTGTTTAATTGTTTTGTTTAATTATTAATTATCACCTGCACCTGACAATGATTGGAAATTCGAGCCAGGTGCAGGGTATAAAAGGGAAGCACTCAGTCTGCTGATGACCAAAAAATGTAAAGGTCTGTTTGGTTTTATAACAATTTGTGTTTGTTTGGTGTTATATGTCAAGGAAGCAGCTTAGCTGTCCTGCACGTTAGACAGGGACCTGCATGTGTGTAGTGAGTGCTCAATTAGAGCTAGGTTTTTGTTTGTTTGATTGTGTTTTGACTAAAATTGCGCAGAAGAGCTAAAATCAAAGTTTTTATCTCTAGGTCACTTTTTTAAAGGGCACGAACCCAAAGCTATGGCCAGCTTGGTCACTATATATATATATATATATATATATATATATATATATATATATATATATATATATATATATATATATACACTGAATGTACAAAACATTAGGAACACCTTCCTAATATTGAGTTGCAAGAAGTGTAACTCTGTTAGGTTGTCAGCTGCCATCACCCCATTCATGTCAAGGTACAACAAGTTGTGCATTCTTTTATGGGTCTTTCGGCACCAATGTTGTACTGGACTGTCAGTTGACTAACTGTAGCCCGTATGTTGCTCTGCACAATTCATGTCAGCCTCCTTTGGCTTCTTTCATCAATGAACTGTTTTCGATCATTGGCCTGCTGTTGGCTGGATGTCCTTTGGGTGGTGGACCATCATTGATACACACAGGAAACTGTTGAGCGTGAAAAACCCAGCAGCGTTGCAGTTCTTGACACACTCAAACCAGCACGCCTGGCACCTACTACCATACCCCGTTCAAAGGCACTTAAATCTTTTGTCTTGCCCATTTACCCTCTGAATGGCACACATACACAATCCATGTATCAATTCTGTCAAGGCTTAAAAATCCTTCTTTAACCTGTCTCCTCTTCATCTACACTGATTGAAGTGGATTTAACATGTTAAATCAATAAGGGATCATAGCTTTCACCTGGATTCACCTTGTCAGTCTATTTCATGGAAAGAGCAGGTGTTCCTAATGTTTTGTACATTCAGTGTGTGTATATATATATATATATATATATATATATATATATATATATATATATATATATATATATATATATATATATATATATAGTGACCAAGCTGGCCATAGCTTTGGGTTTGTGCCCCTTTAAAAAAGTGAACCAAGTTGCTTCAACTTCTATGTAACACCAAGCAACTTCCAATGGCAACTTTTTCAGGAAACAATTAATACATTTTTAAAGAATGGTAATGTATCTCATAATGTAGGTGCATAACCAATTTGGAGTCATGCACTTACAGGAATAAAAGTTAAGTGAATAAAATGCTTATGTATGTGAGGCTGTGTATGCAATTCAAAAAGACAAATAATTTTGTGCATACATTTTCACTTATAGTTTTAAGTAGTATTTACGATAACTTAATTTGGGGAGCTGTGAACAGGATGGCTGTATGGGGTGATGTCAGCCCAGAAAGAATAACACAAGCAGGCAGTACTGGGATTGAAACTGAGACGCAATGACTGCGCTCAGTGTTTTAATGAAACAAAAAGGTTTAAACAAAATAGCACACGGCACTTGACGCCAAATAAAATAGATGAACCAAACGCAAAACAGTAAACAAACAGTGGACAAACAGATGAACACACAAAATAATTATTTAATTTTACTTCTCTTTTTGTTTTCTCTTTCTCTCCACCCATTCTCCACTTACCGAACACACAACCCTGAGTGAGTGAAAACATGCTGCTTTTATGCAGCAGTACTGAGACTCGATTGCTAATCAATCATTCAATTGGAGTCTCGGTACAACTGAATGTGAATTAATGAAGTGCAATTCCCCGTGCTCACTTATTATTAGAGTTTATCTGCACGTGAAGTGCTGTGCAATCCTCGTGCCTAAACACAAACTACACTTTATAACACACATGCTCATAACTCATATTTATATCCCATGTATTTTATACATAAACACCAACATTAACACACTACATATAACATAAAACATTAATAAACATAAAGGGGTGAGACATTCCGCCACAAGAGCTTATAGCAATGAATACAATATTAAGCCGTACACTTTAATTCATATATATGTACATACATAAATACAGACCTGTAAAGCAAAAACTATTCAGTTTGCCCAAATGTTCAGACAATTCCTTCAGGGATTGTCTTTTTATTCTGTTTGTAATATTCTTCATTTGAAGGATCCCATAAAAACCTGTGACCTGAAACAAGAGCATTACAAATTTAAATAAATGTTTTATTTTATTTATGTATTATATATATATATATATATATATATATATATATATATATATATATATATATATATATATATATATATATATATATATTTTTAAATATATATATATATATATAGTTTATACACATATATTTAGAAAACTAAGCCGTGGTTACAGGCATTATGATCGTCCTAACTGAAGTTCTTTAAACTTGTGTTAAATCGGTACTTTTATTTATTTATTTTGTAGCTAACAAAAAAAAATCTTAATTAGGCCACTTTCATCAAGTCTGATGCACTGTAACAGCTTATTTCAGAGATTTGTTTTTTAATATTACAATATACCTTTCAACAAGGTCTACAGTCTTTCATATAATGGTTGAGTGGTTTACAGTTTTGGAAACTCACTCAATTTGGACACACTTTTACCCATCCTATGTCATTAGAATATGATGGAAATAAATTTATATAAAACCTTGCATGTCGCCTTGGTTACAGGCGTCTGCTAAATGTCTAAATAATAATAATAATAATAATAATAATAATAATAATAATAATAATACATTAAAACATTTTATTTTGTATAATGGTTGAATACACAGTAATATATACAGTTTAATGTACTATAATGAGGGCTCTGGTTTTTGATATTTTAGTCGTGTTTCCCTACTCACCTTATAGGTTTCTTTATTAAAATTGAGAAATGTGTTCATTGTGAAATTAGTAATTCGTGTGATTCTTATTATGAGTCGGTCTTTTAAACGTGATTCTAATGTGATTGGAGTCAGACTGCAGTTGTTTGACTATGAACTTGTGGAGTGGAGATAAATAAGGTTTGCCAACGCTTATGTATTTTAAACTAAATACGTCAGTTATTAAAAAGAGGAAGATAAACAGATACAACATCATTTTTTAATCGTCGCGTGTCAACTTTAAAAACCGGGCTCCAGACATACCCTACCACCAGGCTTTGAGATTAAAATGTAATTGTTTTTGTTACTGTTAACTAAACTATCTATTAATCTTTCGCTGTTATTGTGATTATTGTATTCACTGTTATTGCAAACTGTAAAGCAAGTGTTTATTTACAGGATGTCTTTTTAATAAGTACTCTCACAAAGCACACACAGACTGGCAGTCAACAGAGTCGAAGCAATAAAAACTAAAGAACTGTTTGTTTTTTATATATGCGTTGTTGAAATAGTCATAATCAGCCAGGATCACAACTGTGACAATTTTCTAGCTGTTATCAGGATCCAGAAAAAAAAAAGCATACAGAAGAAATACAGTTCTGATGTCAATCGGTGTGAAAAAATTGCCTTTACAATTATTATGCAAACACAGTATTGCGTAGGAGCATGTTTCCATGGAAACCAGATGAGGATTCAATTACACTAAGTAAAAAAAAATAAAATAAAACAAGCATCATACCAAAATGAGTGGTAAAATAAAAACAAGCATTATTCACACAGCAGCAGAAAAAGCGAACTGCAATATGTTACATGACAAAGGGCAATGCTGCAAATAAAAAAAAAAATATACCAAAACAGGCCTTAATTTGGCATAGTCAAGTTTTAGTGAACATTCACGTTGAGATACACTGTTCTGCTATAATCACCTAATGAGTAAAACAAAACATTAATTAAACAATTGTCTGAAGAT
The DNA here is from genome assembly GCF_017654505.1 of Polyodon spathula. Classification (NCBI taxonomy): domain Eukaryota; kingdom Metazoa; phylum Chordata; class Actinopteri; order Acipenseriformes; family Polyodontidae; genus Polyodon; species Polyodon spathula. The sequence goes on along the minus strand of NC_054535.1, from coordinate 17,606,364 downwards.
TTACAGCATTGATGATTTCTAAGCACAACTAGGTAGTGAATATATATATATATATATATATATATATATATATATATATATATATATATATATATATATATATATATATATATCCCTTAAGGAACCTCCAAAATTTAAATCTATAAAAACTTATTATGAGGTATGTTGAGTTTCATTTTAAATATTCAAAGTAATCTGTGTACCAGTACTAACGGTGACAGACTCTTACAATCAATACATTAATTACAAAATCATAACAAGTACATATTTACACATCTTGAAGTACTACACTGTACATTGTGACTGTTAAGATAACACACTTCTGCATTTTTTATTTGAAGCATTTGACACTGGCATGGTTCCAACTCCTTTATCTTTGGTACACAAAGTTACTGTATGATCAGCAGAGATTAAACAGTTCTGCTGTTCCCGTACGGTAATAATAAACCGGAGAAGAAACAGAAACAAGCTGGCCTCGATTCATGTACACACCTTCTATGTTGAATTTGCTGAAATCCAGTTCCTTTAAAACTTAGATTTGTTTTTTCTTGCCGTTGAGGTGCATCCTAAAAAAAAAAAAAATCTGCTTTTAAATGCTTGCTAAGGAGTCCTACTGGCATGTGAAATATTGCATCAAGCCTTTCCATGCCTTTCAGCAAAGCTGAACAGCTCCCAGTTAGTATTGCAGTTTTCTCTGTAAGCACAGGCAGCCAAAAAGCATTTTTTTATCGGAGAATACCATCAATCACTTTACGCAACTCTGAACATTATCTTTATGATGTGGTCCTATATGTTTTTGATGCCATCAGTTTCTCTGAAAGAATGCTGATTGTAGAAGCGAATGGAAATGCAATACTGAACCACACACTGACCTTGGTGGACAGGGTCTTGAAGGGATCATCTCCCTGTAAAAATAGAACACGTATTATGTGTTTGCTGTGTACACAGAGGGTGGAAAGGGTTAAAATAACTGGACCATATAACCCAGTTGTAGTGTTTTCTCTGTATTGTATATCTAAAGTCACTTTAGTTGTTTTTACATCCCCTTTACTATTTTATGGTTTTTGCAATCTTTCTGAGTGGTTCTGGGTTCTGTAGCTCGCATATTGAGTTTTTATCACTTCTCAGTAGAAAATCCTCTTTGTAAGACTGTGGCAGGAGCATTAATTGAATGATTAATGGTTAATTAGGCTCCAGCAACATGCTATTTAAATGAGGGGAAAGCCTTTGTTCGGGGGGTTGGTGTGTGTGGAACTGTGTGTGTGTGTTTGGAAGTCTGTAGTGATGGAAAATGCCCAGCCTACAGTCGCATGTTGTATTGTTTTGTTTAAACCTTTTATTTTGGCCCTTGTGCCTGTTTATTTGTTCCTGTTTGTATAAAAGTGTGCAACACCGCTTAAACTACAGCTTTCTTGGCTCTGAGTCTCATTATTGACTCTATCCTGCTACACTGCCTTTATCAGTTTTTGAGCTTGCTTTAAACTTTTTTAACCATAAGTGTCTGGACCAAACTGACTTTCCCATTCCATTCAAACCATGCAGTCACATAGGCTCTCCAGTCAAGCTCAAAGCATCCAAGTGAAAGTAGACTCAGAACCTCTCATAATAAATTGCAAAGTACAAAAAACGGAAACAGAAACCTAAAAAAAAATTATTTGAAGCTAATTTTAACGTTGACATTTGAAACGATAAGATTTTCATAATGTGGAGTCACAAAAACCTCCCGCTTCATTCACAATTATTTATAAATAAATAATGTATTCATTTTAAAGAGTGATTTAGAAACTACAGAAACAACATTTTGTTAAATCTTTATCTTGTGGGGTCACATTTATCAAAATGTATTGTGGGGGTTGAAAGTTTACTGTGGGTTACTTGCGCCCTACAACCCCACATTAAACGCACCCTTGGTTTAATTAGATAGCCTTAATACATTGTTGTTGGAGTCAGCCTCATAACCATATTGAAAAGGCTCAGCTTACCTCTTAATAGTTGGGGGCTGAATGCTTTGCCACAAACCATGCTGAAAAAAGTGCAACAGTTAAATGCAAATATTTCTCTAAGTACTGGTGGGAAAGTGTAAAGTAATTACAGGCCCCACCAAGCACTGGAAACAGCAACTTAATACCGCAGCTTTACTGAGGGTGGGCTGAAGAGGCTGGAGTAAGCAGGTAGTCACCGTTTAAGAGAACATTATCGAGCTCTCATTTATTTGAAAACACTAACTATTAACTTCATGCACCGCTAAATTAAGCTACTAGGCCATTTTAGCTACATTTTAGTGCTCTACGGTAGTAAAATGTAAGTCCTTAACTAATTTCCTAAAGAAAGTATTTATTTGGGTTATTTCTGTTAGTGGATAAAAACAAACTGGTTTCACGGATCCCTATTAGCACTAATCTCGGACTACCTTACCTAAAGTAACAGGGTCTAGAAATGCAGCTATATAAGTGCAGGAACAGAGCCTTTACAATGGAATGGAGGAGAACTATTTTACTGTAGCTCGCCTAATACGGTTGTTGCCTAGCAACCATATTTGCTACTGTGTGTAGTGCCTTAGGCTGGTTCATACTTCAGACTCCGACATATATTTCTGGAAACAGTCAAGGGTCTCCGATCTTCTGTGCCAGGTCGGAATTATCTTGCGACGTGCATCTTTTTTGGAAAGTCGTACAGCCTTTTCTCTAATGCGTCTGCAACCTGAAATCACAAAGGATCAGATGATGTTAAAAAGTGTCAGCATTTGATGCATGGTCGTATGCTGCTAACCATCATAGAGCAAGACTTCGAGGAACTTTTAATAGAAGAAGTTTGTAAACATCCACATGTATATAACATCTCACTTAAAGAATATAGAGATGCCCAAATAACAGAGAAGGCATTGGTATGTATTATTCCAGAAAAAAAATAGAAAGGGACTGGCGAGAATGAAGCCTGATGGAGCAAACTGTCTGATAGATTTGTGAAGAGCAAGCAAACCCTGAAGTAAAATATTGCCAGTTTTGCATGCAGTGTGACTGCAAGTCTTTCTGCAGGTGTCACAACATCGCTGTGTATTGTGGTCCCAATGTATTTAACAGATCATTCTAAAAAAATGCTTCCCTGTGACATACCTGCATCTCTCTAATTAATGAACACAATTCTCTCTTTTGGATTCTCTTTTGGTGGAAAGGACAGATGTACCAGCGAGGTTGCTTTTGATTTTTTAAACCTCTTGTATAAGAGGTACAAACTCAGCACTTCCTTAAATGTCAATTTTTGCATTTAATGTATGAATCACAGCTATGCAGTTAAAAGAGCTGTGACACAATACCTATTTTGTACAGCAAATAGTGAACCTGCACAGTTTTTATATCTGTCTGCACCTGACATATCACATTCATCTGCAACAGAAGTATGAAGTAGCCCTTAGGCACAGTTTCCTGTGGGCTAATTCTCCACCTGAAACCTGTTCAAAGGTGCTCACTAGGTGACTTGCGTATTTAGACAACTGCCAATTCCTGTATTGTACCAGTCCATATTCGACCCATTTCAGAATGTCTCACTAGAAAAGTTATTGTGTCGTTGACTTATTGACTTGAACACACACTGCGCTGCAGGTCGGGTTTGTGCAATGATCCATTAAGTGCAGTGCTAACTAGCCACTCCTTTTAATTATTTAATTAAATAATGTGTCGGTATTTGACACCTGCTGAGGAATGTTGGCTGTTTTCCACGGAAGAGCAGCTGAAAGTGTTAGTGATTGATAACTGTGGTTATTCCGCTTGGTGCTCTAAAACAGTGAACAATGGGGCTGTTTCATGTTTCAGGCAGAGCAGAACATTTTGTGGTGAGGGCTTATGATTTCTAATGAAACTGTTTGGAAAACGTATACATATTTCACATGTCTATAATAGGGCTGCATTCTTCAGTGTTATCTTGATGTAAACACTGTGAGATCTTTTTTAATCTCAGCAATGCCGTCACAGACCCATGAGATTCTGGAGCAACGTGATAACATTTAAAAAAAAAAAAAAATGTGAATAAGGCCCTTGTTACCTTATGTGAAAACTCAATCCATTTTGCATGAGTTTACTGTACAATATGTACTTCTGTACAGTAATGTCTGGACCTGTGTGGGCCCTTAATATTGTTTATGCATGTTCTTAACTCACTTTGGAGTTGCGGTTATATCTAGAGACTGCTTGTTTAATTTTGACAAACCCCCAATTTTTATGTTGATTCACCGTCTTTAGTAAGTTATGTAATGCATTATCAATTGGGTGTATGTGGTATATTGGCTGCCTGCCGGGCCAGTCGACTATCTTTCACTTTAGAAACACAGCTTGTCCAATTGAGATGAAACTTCATTAGCTCACATTTTAGAGGACTTATTTTTAACATATGTAGCCGAGGTGCCGGTGTCAACCACACCAACCTAGTCATGAGTTTTCCATGTTGCAAGCTTCTTGTCTTTTTCATACATCTTAAACAGGGTTCGAAGACAAAGCAGTTCAGACCACTATTGAACTGTAGCAAGGCTTTTCCAGAATAAAGGCGCTTCCAGTAACTCTCCTCTTTGATGGTGTGTATACAGTACAGTATTTCACCCATTTTAATTGAACACAGCAGGAAATCTATGGCAGATGTGCTTCTTCCTGTATCCCGGGTAATATTCCTATGTCTTCAAGTAAGACAAATATACGATTAAATCTGAATCACAGTTTACATTCTCATCCCATTTTTCCTAATTATTTTTTCATTACTCAGCTCCAAAGGCTGGTTCTCATCCTACCCACACACCCTTATAGAACAATTTATGGAACTATGTCCTTCGGTTGGTAATATAATACACAAACACTGCTTGTGAAAGACCCTTTTTGTCCTGTGTAGCCAAGTAAAACACAGGGTAAAGATACAGCTAAGCATGCTTTAGCCTTGCAGCAGTTAAAACATACTATGCTGGCGCCAAAGGATTACAGTGTTTTCTAACAAAACCAAACGGTGCATTCACTCTTGGGGTGCCTTGACTTAACTAAATAAGGGTAAAGAAGGGCTGGTCAGAACGATTCCCTCGAGACGTGCTCTAAGACCTTATGATTTGCAGCCTATTCTCAGGAAAGGAAGTAGATTTACACTTAACACTGTGTCGTTGTGATATTATGGAAGAAGTGATAATTGCACATATATAGTAATTACACTGTAAATACACAACCACATATGTAAATACAGGATAGATACAAAAGGCACTAGCAGTCCATTTAATTTTGTAATTAAGCATGCTGATGAATTGTAACTACACAGCCCTGTGAGTAATTACAATGTTGTTACAGTGTATTTACATACACTTGATGTGAAGTGCTACAGAAAAAAGATCCTGTTTACAGAGACAGGTTTGCTGTTTACTGTTCCAGGGTATGTGCGTTAATGGAAAGAACCACACAAGCCTGTGTTTAAGCGTGTACACTTAACTGACAGCCAATCAAATGTCAACTTTACCATGCATTTTTTAAATTTATAAAAATGTATTGACTTCGACACCTACTTGTAAAAGTATATAAGTTATGAAAAAATGTCCTCCTCTTTATATATTGGTCAAGATATTGTCAACAGTACATCATGAGGCTTACAGTACGTCATGAAGCCTACCATACATTATGTAAGTAACTGGTTACTAAGAACAAAAAGTCAGAAAAGAGTGATTTCATAATTACTCCAGCTTCTTTTTCTTGTACAGTGTTAGTGCTCACAAGGTGAAAAACACCAGATGAAAAAGTTCTCTGCGTTAATGTGGCGTACATTCCTCTTGATAGTGTCCTCTATCTTCAGCAGTGTTCCAAGAGGGAAGTGGCATGCTCTGTTTTGAGCACACGTGTCAGCAGGTAGTGTTTGGTAAGTGACAGCCAAAGTACTGAAGTCTCTTCCTTGTGAGATGCAGGTGTAATCATTGCATTCCTGTGTTTTATGATTATTACAATATTGGAAATGCCTGCTGGTTCACTGCTAATAACTTAAGATGCATGTGCAAGTATTTTATTATCTTGAATCTTGTTGTCTTATAAGTAAGTGGCTTGAGTGGCCATAACATCATGTGTCAATGTATCAAACCCCTCCCTGCAGTATTTACAATCAGAGAAAGAGCTCTTAACACAGAAGGAAGATTATAGGCCAGTTCCTGGTGTGTTTGGTATTATTGCAATTATATCTCAATGGTTATACGTAATGTATGAATGTACATTTTATTTCTTGCTTAATTTATATTTTTGATTCATTTTAGTTGGTTTATCTTTCTTCGAGGGAAAGTAGTTCCTTAAAAAGACCTCAGCAAGAAACTACAAGTATTATGGACTGTTTCTCATTTTTATTCTTTTTCAAGCCCTTGACTCATAATGACCACAATGCAATGGGCAGCCTTAAAACTTGCTCCTGATTAAAACTTCATACCTGAGAAGTTTCAAAATCAAGCACTTTATATTATGAAGTAACAACTATGCTTACCAAAACATATTCCACCCACATGCTAATCTGCCAACTTCAGCAAGCAAGACTATAGATTTGTGTAAATCTGTGAATCCCAAATTATAATCTAATCTGACATCATGCTCACTGTTTTTTTTTCTGTTTTTTTTGTTACTGAATAACAGTATGTAGGTTTTAATTGTTTTAATTCTATACTGAAGCCATGTATTTTATGAATCTTGTAAATGAGAATACAATTTAACATTACAAAATATTTTAAAAAAAAAATCTTTCTCTTAGAAATACGCAGTATGAACAAGCTTTGAATTCCACACCAGCAGCTGCCTGCACTCCTCCCATGTGGAGACTATCCAGCCTAGTATGAACTGATGACCTGGTGCTTTCTCATTCCTGTCTTCATCAAGGGAACCATTGAGATTGCTAAATACCAGGACCTCTAGCAATATAAGTAAATATAACACGGCCAGTGTGAAATTCTACAAAAAGTTCCACAGCTTCACACTCAACAGACAGAAAATGCTTACCAGTGCTAGTCAAACGATAAAACATATGCATTCATGACAACAAGTGGGAAGACAAACACATGGAAAATGCATAGTTCAAGGTGGGTGGTTACTGTTGTATTGACTGCTCCAGCAACCTACTGCATCGTTAACGTCGAGGACATAAGAGGGGACTGGGAGGAAATATTACATGGGTATTTGAACCAGTTTTACAGAGGGGAGGATATAATTAAAGCACAAGCAAGACAGGTGATTCAAGTCAGCTACTAAACAAGGACTGATAGAAAAATGACTCTTTAATGTTCACTCACACACATCCAGCCTTGGTTCAGGTTTCCAGGCACATGCTACAAAATAAGACCTGACGCACCAAAAAGTCACGCAAAGCTATTCATTTATTCAGGCATCACAACTGGCACACACACAACATTGTGTAGACTGCGGTTTTTAACTCTGTGTCACCCCAAACTTCATTTTAGCTCCTGCAAGCTTTGCAAAGTTTTTACAATTGTATCAGTCAAAATATACGTGCTTCATTCTTTTGCTATTTTTTCCAGCTAAAGCTCAAAGTCTGCACAATGTATTTCTGACCCTTCAGCTAAAGCTCATCTGCAAATTTTGCACAATGTATTTATGATCCTTCAGAACACATAGGGGGGAAACTATTTTAAAAAATGTATACTTGGCTTAAAAAGCTAAATGGGTTAAAAAAATAGCACTTTAAACAATAACAAAAAAAAAAACTTTGAGAACCTCTGTCTAAGCTGATGTAATCTTTACATCTATTATTTTTGTTTTATTTTTCCAGTCTGATTCAGAACAGATGTCAGTCTAATCAAAATGCAGATAAGCCTTTCCCCATGAGAAAGTGGGAGTGCTTTATTGCAAGCCAAATGATCATTTAGAGATATCTCAAATTAATTTATAAATATCTCTAAATATTTTAAAGATATCTCTAAATCATTTCCAGATATCGTTAAATATTTGAAGATATCTTCAAATATTTAAAGATATCACTAAATCATTTTAAGATATCTAAAATACATTTCCAGACATCTTTAAATTGAGCTTTAAATGAGATATCTAAAATGCTTTTTTCAGATATCTTTAAATTAAATTTGAGATGTCTCTAAATGATAATTTGGCTTGCCATAGTGCTTGAGTAGCTCTCTACAAACACCAGCTTATGAAGTGCCAGTACACAGATAGTGCCCCTGGATTCATGTTTCATGTTGAAGTGTCAATATTTCTATCACAACACAGTTCATTTGGTAATCAGTTCAGTTTTTAAAAAATTTTTATCACAAAATCATCAAGACTTAAAAATATATTCTTATTAAATCATAATGGGGAAAAAAGGTGGATAGCTTTTGGAGCTTCCTCAAACCAGAGTGGTTGGTTTGACTGTTTTTCAACATTTGCCAAAATCAGGGCATATCATATTTTGTATAATTTATTACACATCTGCATTGCTGGGTAGTTCATAAGGGCCATTACATGCATCATGACACAATTTCATACATAGAATCTATGTAATCAATGTCCCTTGGACCCATCTGGCCCCCTCATCAAACATACAGTAGCATCACTGTTGTCAAGAAGAGACATTTATTTAATTTCAGAAATGACTAAAACAGAGCTTTAAAACAAAATGATATTTCCTTAAAGTCTTTATGGCAACCTTACCTAAACAAATCCGATGTAATTACCTTAGTATGCAATTTAAAGCAGGACTAGAAACAAAAATCAATTTTGATGCCCGCATATTTTATCTTTTGGTCCAAAATAAAGAGAAGCACTGTCCCTATAGGGATATATATGAATACTACAGTATGTATTATATATGAATTTGTTTTCCAAGTGACAATTATTGAAATCTCATAGCATCTTGTCACAAAAAATATGGAGAAACAAAAGGGGGTAATACGGAGAATGTTTATTAAATATTGATAACAAAGGCTGTGATTAAATATCTATGTTGTACAGAGACTGTAGGCTTTGAAACTGGATCTAAGTTGTTAGTATAAAGGAATCACCTACACTGGTAATTAAAGGCCCTGACCTACATAAAACTGTAGTTATCACTGGGTTTATCCACCTTAATAACAGTATTGAGTCAAGACTTTTGTTCAAGCTGTTTCTTTGTTTTAAGCTGCAAACCTGACTCAAGGGGTGGGGACAGTTGACAAGCTTAATGAAATATCTTTTGGTTGGGTGTTTCTAACCCAGTACAGGTTATACTCTGTAGCCCAGACAGTATAAAAACCTGTCAACTGAAGTTAAACATAGTTGAAGTTAAAGAGTAAGTAGCAGGTTTCCGGAAAAATATAGTGTGTACCTGTCATTTTCCTTTTCATTGTTAACATCCTGACAACTGTTTACATCTATAACTTTAAACTCTGATTCAAAACTAATTTCAAAATATCCGCTGTAGAGCACTGATAGTGTAAGGATTAGTACCCACATTGTTAAACAGGTAACACAGTAATAACGATCCATGATGTGGTACAAAACAGAAAAGCCACAGTACTTGTTTTTGTTTTTTGTTTTTAGATCACTTTTTTGCAGTGATTTAGAGGACAGATCTCAAACCCCAGTACAAAGAGCGGCCATTTTGAAATGAGCTTTGAAGCAGATTTTAAAGTTTTAAGTGTAAAAAGTTGTCAGGATGTTAACAATGAAAAGAAAAATGTTTAAACAGTTGTAGCAACACGTGGGGATGTATAACGTTATATTTTTCAAAACCCCGCTACTTACTGCTTTTTATTATTATACATTTTCCAGTTTTCTCCCAATTTTGGAATGTCCAATTGTTACTCAGCCTGGCTCACCACTACAACCCCTTAACTAACTTAGGAGAGATGAAGACAAGTGCTCGCGTCCTCCGAAATGAGTACCGTCAGCCCTCCACTTTTTTTCACTCTGCAGCCATATCCAGAACTTACAATATCGGAGGACCACACAGTTTTGAATTGTATACAGGCCAGCTTGCAGGCGCCCAGCCAGCCACAGGGGTCGCTGTTGTGCAATGAGCCAAAGACTCCCCAGCCGACCTAACCCCATACCCCTTCCAGGCTGCTCTTGACCAATTGTGTGCCGCCCTCTGGGAACACCAGCCCACATTCAACAGTGGCATAGCTTGGATTCGAACCAACAATCTCCAAGTTATAGTGTGCATCCTCCAATCCAGGCATCACTAGGGAGCCCACGTTACTTACTCTTCAACCCACACTGCTTCAGCTAAATTCCAACCTTGTGTGTCTTGCTGCTTCTATTAACGGAGTGCTAACTAAGGAATTGAAATACATTTTCTTATATCTTATTGGTTATTTCTTATAATTGTTTTCCACTTTAATTGTACAGAGATTCTTTTAGTTATACACTAACTATATATGCAAATATTTCTACTACAAAGCTATAACTGTTAGAGTAACTACTGCAAGTCACATGTTCTGATTGCAGCTATACCATTGGTAGGGCCCTACCCATTCTACAGCCATGAAAAATGTGACATCAGATTTGTCACGTTTTTTTTGAATAGCTGAAACTGAAATTTAAGATTTTTTAAATGTTATAACAGTGAAATTTATGAAAATGTAATACTGTTAATATTGCTAGAGTTAATAAGAGGAATAGATTTGAAAACCTTGATTAACACTCCTTTAAGAGGCCTGGAGCTTGTTGTTAGTTGAAACAGCAGTTCTTGGAATCTCTTTCTCTTATATATGGTACAGGATATGCATTACATGGGCTTCTCCTTGGTAAAGGAAAGCAGTAAGCCGGTGATTGTGTTGTTTGCAAGCTAGCTCAGGACACACGTTGAAAGATGTGCTTTTTTCTGCTGCGAGGAGGGGGGGAATGCTTTGCTAGAAATGGTTCATCATCTGCATGTATTTGGCAATATCTGTTGGTATTCTGGCTGAGTAAGGGTTGACTCAAAGAAAAAGCCTCACATTTTGTCTCTTTTTAGGTGTAAGTAGCTCTTGGGCATTCTTAAAGTGCAAGTAGCTTCCATTTACTGTTTTCTTACCTTTTTGTAATGTTTTCTGGGCTCTTCAAAGCCATGTGGTGGAATGGGATTACAACAGAGTCATAATTAATAAATCACATTTTCATTCCAAACCTGAACCAGGGCCTTCTCTAACACCAGCCCTGTAGACAGGCATGAAGAGTGCAAGAGATAATGAAAAAGAAGCTGCTACTGAATAGCTATTATATAATTACACATCTGAATGATCTTTTAGTTTAATACTTTAAGATTGTTTTCCTCTTTCTTTTATTTATTAGATCTATTGTAGAATGCCAGAACGTTACTAATTTGTGTTTAAAAGAATTTAAAAAATGACTAAACGGTATGCATCCGAAAACAAATAATAATAATAATAATAATAATAATTTTCATAAAAGTTAATAACCTCTCATAGTTTACTTTAATAACTGGGTAATACATTTGAAAAATCTCATAACTTAATGTATTTTTCCACAAATAATAATAGCAGATGAAACAGTTTTAAATCCAGTAGAATTGATAGATTTACATATTTGAATACCAGCTAAGCTACTTTTGTTTTAAAGTGTCTGTTTTTGCACTATAGTCCAGATTGTGAGCCTTTTTCACAAAGCTTTAACTCATGGCTTAATTTAAGAAATAAGTAAGTACGGTTTGATATTCATTAAGCTCTTATAGACAATTGTTGGCTTTATTAAGAACAGTATTACATATTGTAACAACCCTGGGTCTGCTGTTAACGCATTCGGGAAGGTTCGGTGAGCTGTGATCAACAGTTCAATTGCAGCAGGTCTTCAGGGACATCAGAGACAGGTGAATCGCCACCAATCAGGGGCTTGGCTTGCCACACGAGTGGTAGCCCAGTTTCAACATTGTCGGCACAAACCAAGGGACAAGGTTTTGCAACCATCAGGAGATTGAGGCAGGAAGCCATGTCAGTTTAGGATTGGCGGCAGGTGCACCATGGGCATGTCCTGGACTCAGGAATAAGTAGCGGACTGCTGCTGCTGAGACAGAGATGGAGAGAGTGAGGAACTGGTGTGCAGAAGAGAAGCAGGACTACAGAAAAGAGGAACCAGAGACTGCACTTGGTGGCTGCAGCACACAGGCAAAACCATATGTTTTTGGACTCTTTTTTTTTTTTCCTTTTATTATTTGTCACAATCTGAGTAGCACTACACTGCTCAGCTGTAGTTGTACCACTAGTCGGTAAACAGCATGCTTTTACCTGCCCAGTGTAGAATCCCGGCTTTATTTATTAAAATAGATATTGAAAATAAAACATGATTTTAATTTATTTTAATCTAATCTTTCTGAATATTACCCTGTCCTCAATCACAATCCGCATCACAGCAAAAATTACATAATTTTGTGTATGTCTGATTTCAGTCTGCAAGGTGTTTAAATTGTTCTGTCAGTATATGGTCACAGTAAGTATAGCATTTAGGGCAAATAATGTAGCTTGATATATGGGGGGAAAAAATAATCCCCCCTGAATTCAGCTGTTTAATTTAAACACTCTTTATTCTTCATGCATTACATTTGTTAAATCCACAGAACGCTTCAAGGGCTCTTTGGTTATTCGAACATTCTCATTTGAACGTTCATGGAGTATCATCTATATACATAGAGCATAAAAAAAGAGCCTGAGCCAATGCTGTTATAAAGGAGAGAAGCCCTTTGGGGGAATTTCACCAATATATTAAGGGAAATAAGACAGTGCTCTTTGGTGGTGACACCGGACGAAGTTAAAGCAGCTCCTTGTTGTCACGCTCTGATGCAGTGTATTGCAGACCAAAAGTAGAAGAGTACGCTGGTGCACAGATTGTGAACGTTGCTGTGGAGCACAAACCTGCAGTATAAGGTGTAGAATTGTGGTGTGGCATTAGTTAATAGAAATAATGGTTACTATTTAAAGTATGAAGATGACCTACAGAAAGCTTCTCTTATTGAAAGATACACTTCTGGTTTGATCTGCAAATCGATTGTTAAAACGCTTGAGCTGCACATGTGGGCAACCAGTGGCGCCATCTCCCATTGCCTTATCTACGCTTTCGGCTTAATCTTTTCTATGTCAGGTAGCAACGATCCAGACCTGAGGGCATTGCATGAAAATATATGACACAACCAAAGAATAAGCCATGCTTCAGTTAAAAGCACACGTCCACTTGACAGATTACTTGTTTGTGCAGTAAACGGTGCTGAGCTGGCACAGCTCCATGACAAAGTAAACACAGTGCCGGGAATATTGCACAAACAGGTTTGCTCAGGCCTAACGTCTACCTCTTTTTCTTTTTTCTTATCTCTCCTCATATCATTTATTTCATGACCAGCATCATTATCAGTGATCTGTATAGCTAACGTCATCTTGGCTCCAATACAATCTACCATCTGCAAGGTTGCATGACTGAGCGTACTAAAGAGAGTATACCTTAACATTGTGAGCAACAAGCTCCTCTTCTTTCAGTTGTAATATATACTCTCTACAGTATATAGAGTAGTTGGATAGAGACATTAGAGAAGTAGAGGGTCTGCTTTATGTGCTTTATGTGGGTTTTTGTTAAGAAATAAAATAATAAAAAGGTCTATCTATGGTGTAAGTCATACCTCAGAATAATGTCGAATTTTTACAAAAATAGCATTCATGGGTAACATTTGGTGAACTTTGCTTTAACTGAAGGTCAACAGAGTCAAGTTATCCATTTTCCAAGGTCAGGCACACGAACTACCTCCCTCCTTGTCACTCCATCCCTCTGAAAAAGGCATGCTCTGCTGCTATCTGCATATACTTCCGTTTTTAAGTTGCACATGTTATTATTGATATCTAAACTTCAAAGGTCAATGCATTTTATTATTGATACCTGAACTTCAAAAGTCATGCATTTTTTATTGATTTTTTTTGACAGAGCACAAACAGTGTGGAGAAGAAAAGCATGGCATATATTACTGTACAGAGAATATGAACATTAAAAACAACAGTCTTTAAAGGAAAAAAACAAACTACAGTCTTTTCTCCAATCCTTTTCCATTTCCATTTTCTGGTTCTGTCTTTTTTTCACATTAGAATTGTGGGTAGTGTCTCCCTAGTGATGAACAAGCTAAAGTGTAACACATTGAAACACTCATCTATTTAAAGCACTGCCATTCAAAGTACTAACATGGAAAGTACTGTAATGTTCAGTAAAAAACATAGGTGAAAAAACACATGTATCCGTTGTTTTCATGCAGATTGTAAGGACACTGTATAAGCCGGAGCAGAGCGCCCCAGAAAGGATGGCTGGGCAGTTCATTCCAGGGTCAGTCGGAAGCCGGCCATCCGGGGAGGGGGCAGGGCAACAATACCGGAAGTCAGCGTCTGAATCAGGTAGGCGATGTGTCAGCTACGGATTGGCGGAGACGTGGTTGGCCGCGTCACTGAAAGAGGGTGTGACGGAGGGTATTTAGGGGAAGTGGCCCAGTGATCTGTTCCTTGGCTATGGTTATGGAAAGAGCCCATTGAGAGAATAGAAATAATTAATAACGAGAGTGAGTGTCAAGTGTTTTGCTAACTGTCTGTGTTTGTCTTTGTAGATGGCTAAATATCCGTGAGCTGTCTCTATTCAGCCAGCATCAAACCCATCTGCACTGCACTGTTCAAAACAGCACTTGCACCCGGAGCACTTACTGTTGGACTGGTGACCGTGTAGGTGTTTTAAAGTGTGTGTTATTGTATTATTGTTTCAGGACTGAACCCTGTGGGTTTGAATCGCTGTACACATTGTTGTGTATAGTCAGTCATATTATTTAAAAGCAATCATAAAGCTTTGTTTTGACCATTGAACTGTTATTGGGCTGTTGATTATAATCATTGCCTCACCTCTACAACTGTGCACTACCAACCACACGTTCACACATGGTGTCAGAACAGGGAGGTGGATGTCACTGCACTACCCGTGCTTGTGTAAGCACTGGATGACAGACGAGAGACTGCAGAGAGAGAGAGAGATACATGGCTCTGATTGAGAGGGTTGGTATCAGCAGCAGCACTCCAGTGGGACCCGTGATGGTAATACCCGAGGCATGGGTGAAGAAAATGACAGCAGAGGATGACCCGGAGGTGTACATGTTGGCATTCAAGCAATGGGCTACCACCGCGGCATGGCCGCAGGAGTACTGGGCTAGCCAACTGGGCTCCGGGCGAATCGGCGAAGCCCAAGCAGCCTATCAGGCCATGATGATGCCAACGCCCACCAGTATGGGTTGGTGAAGTAAGCAATCCTCCAACGTCTGAACATCACGGGGGAAACTAATCACGTGCGCTTAATGGAGTACAAGAGCCCGCAAGATACCCGCCCCAGGGTGGCAATTGTGCGACCACATGACTCACTGGCTCAACCCCCTCCAGAAAACAGGAATACAGCTGGAGGAAGCCATAGTGATGGTAGCTTGGTCATGTGGTCGGCACAGAGACCAGGCGTGGATACGGCACCACAATCTGGACAACCTGGAAGCCTTCATAAAGCTTGTGGAGGACTAGGAGTACTCCCTGACCTCCTCTGTAGTCGGACTGCTCGCCTCTCCAGCACCACCAAGTGGCTGGGGGCTGGATTCGCACCCCACATCTCCACATCTCCACAAACCACAACTACACCACCCACAACAGGACCGAGACCCGGACCCAGACCTCCCAGATCATCGACCCCAATGGGCAGCCCAATCTCCTTACCATGGGGGTGATGGCTGGCCTCCAGCTATGGTAGATTTAATGCCCCTAACTCGCTGCCTTATCAGCAGTGGGACAAGTATGGAACCACAGTGTCTTCTGCCCCTCCTATCTATTCTAGGTGCCATTTCACAGGACATACCATATGTCTGCGCTCCCCAGCTATAAAGTGCAACGTGGTGGCATGTTATCTGGCATCAGAAGCAGGTAAGAGACAGGGAAATGGTCGGGAGGAGGCTTGTATCATTGATGTGGTTGTCAGTAAAGTGAGTACCATGCATTTGTGGACTCAGGGTGTGGGCAGATCCTAATTCAAACAGCTCACTTGGGCAGTGTGTTGTAGCAGCCACAAGGTCAGGTGGCGATCTCCTGTATCCATGGAGACACGGCAACATACCCCACCCTAAAAGCATATATATTGATAGGACCAATACAGCACCGCCTCATAGTGGGGGTGGTGGAAAGGTTGTTGCACATTGTAATTCTGGGCCGGGACTGACCAGTGTATAGACAATTAATTAAAAAGGCAGTCCCGACCACACACATAAACATGGCAAGCTGACTTGTTTTTTTCCCATTTCAGTCCTACAAAAACAAAGACAGACAAATTGAAAAATGGGAAGGTGCATCATTGAAAAGAGGCTAGGGGCTGGTTGGAGACATTTGGATGGTATCAAACGCCATTCAACGGGAGTTTGTATGCAGTGTGACTGAGAGGGTGACGTTACTGGGCCATCCAGGGCAGATGTTAATCAAGCCCCTCTCAATATACTGGACATGTGGGGCTCAAGCGTGGACCTAGTGTGGGACCAGAAAAATGACCTCACATAAGTGCGCTTGGGGACAGGTCAGGTCTATTGAAGGTAAGGATGTGGAGCACCTCGGAGCTGATAAAAGGAGCGAACGTGTATTAGCTCGATTTTATTGGGTAGGGCTTCATAAGGAAGTGTCGAAATATGTAGCCACATGCCCAGACTGCCATCGTGTAGCACTGGGTTGTGTGCACCCCGCCCCTTTGGTCCCACTGACGATTATTTCCACCCCCTTTGAATACATTACAAAGGACATAGTGGGCCCTTTGCTACCTTCCAATTCTGGGTATATGCACATATTAGTAGTGGTTAGTAGTTATGCAACGCAATACCCAGAAGCAGTTCCAGTGAGGTCCACTAGTGCAGCTGCAATAGCCAAAGAACTAGTAGGGATCCCCAACGAGATACTGACTGATCATGGAACTAACTTTCTGCCTAACACATTACAGCAAGTTTACAAAATATAAAAAATATGTCCCATCAGGTCATCTGATTTTTCATCCACAGACCCTGGTTGGAGGAACATTTTAATCAGACCCTAAAGCAGATGCTGAGACGATTTGTGAACCAAGAGCAGAAACATTGGGCATTGCTTCTCCCCTACCTCCTTTTTGCAGTGAGAGAGGTGTCGCAGAGTTCGATAGGATTCTCCCCCTTCAAGCTCTTGTATGGCATACAGCCTTGCGGCATCCTCGATCTGTTGAGAGAGTGGTGGGAAGAGCACAAAGGCTTGTCCAAAAACGTAGTGCAGCATGTGCTCCTTACTCAGTGATCGTCTGGATTTGGTCGGTTGTTTGGCCCAGGACAACCTCAAATCGGCTCAGCCCCGGCAACACCAGCATTACAATAAAAGACAAATTCTGACATTTTGACCAGGAGACAAAGTAATGCTGCTTCTTCCCACATCGGAATCGTAACTCTGTGTTAAATGGAAAGGGCCATATGAGGTAATTCAGGGTATAGGAAAGGTAAATTATGAAATTAAGCAGCTCGATCGCCATAATAAACGTGAAAGTTATCATGTCAATTAGTTAAAGCCCTGGCAGGCAAAGAAGGCCTTATTTATAGCCCCAGGCGAGGTAGAGGATGATTTAGGCCCCTGTCTAGAGGATTTTAGCACCAAAGACATTCCAATGGGGGAACAGTTACTTCCAGATCAGCAAAGAGAGCTTTGTAAGTTAATTGAGGAGTTCAATGATGGTTTTTTTTTTCTGATTTGCCTGGTAGAATATGCTATTAGTACAAGAGAGACCTTACCGGATCCCAGAAAGTCGACGAGGTGGCGTTAACAAAGAGGTACAGGCTATGTTTGAACTTGGGATGATTGAGCCTTCCAGGAGCGAGTGGTGTAGTCCGATTTTGATAGTCGCCAAAAAGGATGGCACCAATCACTTCTACGTTGGTTTCCGTAAAGGTAAACACTGTTGCCAAGTTTGATGCATATACAGTACCTTGCAGTGTATATTGACAATGTGGTTATTTACAGCTCCACCTGGTGAGAGCATTTGGCTAGGATTAGAGCGGTCCTTCAGTCTCTAAGGGTAGCCCGGCTGACAGCCAACTTGAGGAAATGTTCTGTTTGCCAAAACAGAAACTCAATATTTGGGATTTATGATAGGAAATGGTCAGGTGAAACCCACTGCCACCAAAGTCCAGGCTTTGATGGATGCGGCAATCCCAAAAAACCAAGGCTCAGGTGAGGGCTTTACTGGGGTTGGCCGGTTATTACCGAAGAGTCATCCCAGAGTATGCCACATTGGTTAATCCCTTAGTTGACCTCACCAAAAAGAGTACTCCAAATTTGATTAAGTGGCCAGGAGAATGTCAGGAGGCATTTGATACTATCAAGCAGAGACTTTGTCAGGCTCCCACTCTCATCACACCAGATTTCACCTAGAGATTCATCCTCTACACCAACGCGTCGGATGTTGGTTTGGGTGCGGTTTTGTCCCAAACGGTAGATAGAATAGAACACCTGTGACAGGACTGGAAGGAGTCCCTGTCGTAATTTGCCCTCCCGACCACCGGCAGCGCTGTGTAGGGTTGACCGTGATTGGATCAGGAGGCTGAACTCTGACCATGCAGGAAGTTCCGGGTCAGGCAGCCATCTTGGCCCAAGGTAGAACCATGCGGCCGTCGGGTCCCATCATTGCAATCAGCTGTGCTGTTCTCGTTGATTGGCTGACGTGGGGCAGCGTGCTGATTGCAGGGGTGGGACTTGGCAGTATTTAAGCAGTATGGTTTTGCCATTCGCGCTCTCTGGGCTGAACTGAAAACACATGCTGTGCTTGCTTTGTTGCTTTCATTCACTGCTGTTATTCACAGAAGCTTGAAAATCTTGGACACTGTTGGATTACTGGAGTGAGGAACCGAGGACTGGCCATTAATCTGTGAAAGGGAGCTAAGAAGCGGTGAGAGGAAACCCACCGCAGTACCACAACGAAACCCAGTGCTTCCTTTGTTGTTATTTATTTTGTAACTGTGACATTTGTTTACTCTTTTTATTTCAAACCTGAGTTTACCATTGCTGGTATTCCAGGTGGTTTTCTTGTTTATTTTTTGCAATACTGGACTGTTCTATTTTTATTGTTTTTGTAAAATAAAACCCTGCCCTGATACCATTGATGGTACAGGGCTCTAAGGACTAATCTCCATTTCCGGCTCCTGTGTGCTGTCATTTCTGGTCCTTCCCAAAAGCTCCACCCACTACCCTCCCACACACCCCATCATGTACCTCAATAAAAAGATGCTCTCTCAGGAGTGCAACTACTCCATAGTTGAAAAGGAGTGTTTGGCCATTAAATGGGCTACTCATTCTTTACAATACTACCTGCTGGGACATTCATTCGATCTTGTCACAGACCACGCCCCACTCAAGTGGTTAAGCATGATGAAGGACAGTAATGCCCGGATAACTCTGGTATCTGGCATTGCAGCACTTCAGGTATTATATGATTCACCAAGCAGGGAAAGACCACTAAAATGCAGATTATTTTTCCCGCAAAGGGGGAGTAATGAGAAAAGTAGATTCAGGTGACAGTTCCTTCGGCTCCACTCTGAGCGGTGGGATATGTGACAGAGGCAGAATGATTCTTGGTAATAAAGCTCTATCTCGATCTGTGAGGTCATTGTATGAAGGGAACAGAGTGCCCTGGACTGGATGGTCTGACAATTCATTCCCAGGGTTAGGTGAAAGTTCGACATCTAGAAAGGGGGCACAGCTGTGTTGCATTAAGTCATCGCCCCAAAGGGAAAGCAATGTGGCAACCACAGACTGGAGGAGAAACGACTACACTCGCTAACCAAGGGGGCGTGTCAGAAGGTACAAATAGGGGACATGGCTAGGTGATCTGTTCCTTTGTTTATGGTTAAGGAAGATACTGACAACATGCCCCACATGTCATCTAGTTCCTACCCAGTTTTAAATAACTTTAGCATAACTGAGGCAGAAGTGTTAAAGGGACTAGGGGCTCTTAAAATAAACAAATCCCCTGGGCCGGATGAGATCCTCCCAGTAGTACTCAAAGAAATGAAAGAAGTAATTTACAAACCGCTAACCAAGATCATGCAGCAGTCTCTTGACACAGGGGTGGTACCGACAGACTGGAAAATTGCAAACGTAATAACGATCCACAAAAAGGGAAACAAAACTGAACCAGGTAACTACAGACCAGTAAGCCTGACTTTTATTATATGAAAACTTATGGAAACTAAGATCCAAAATGGAAAATTATCTTTATGGTAACAGGGTCCTGGGAGACAGTCAACATGGTTTTAGGAAAGGGAGATCGTGTCTAACTAACTTGCTTGATTTTTTTGAGGATGCAACATCGATAATGGATAATTGCAAAGCATATGACATGGTTTATTTAGATTTCCAGAAAGCTTTTGACAAAGTCCCGCACAAAAGATTAATTCTCAAACTGAAAGCAGTTGGAATTCAAGAAACACATGTACATGGATTAGGGAGTGGTTAACATGTAGAAAACAGAAAGTACTGATTAGAGGAGAAACCTCAGAATGGAGTGTGGTAACCAGTGGAGTACCACAGGGATCAGGATTAGGTCCTCTGCTATTTCTAATCTACATTAATGATTTAGATTCTGGTATAGTAAGCAAACTTGTTAAATTTGCAGACGACACAAAAGTAGGAGGAGTGGCAAACACTGTTGTAGCAGCAAAGGTCATTCAAAATGATCTTGACAAGATTCAAAACTGGGCAGACACATGGCAAATGACATTTAATAGAGAAAAGTGTAAGGTACAGCACGCAGGAAATAAAAATGTACATTATAAATATCATATGGGAGATACTGAAATTGGAGAAGGAAACTATGAAAAAGACCTAGGAGTTTTTGTTGACTCAGAAATGTCTTCATCTAGACAATGTGGGGAAGCTATAAAAAAGGCTAACAAGATGCTCGGATACATTGTGAAAAGTGTTGAATTTAAATCAAGGGAAGTAATGTTAAAACCGTACAATGCACTAGTAAGACCTCATTTTGAATATTGTGTGCAGTTCTGGTCACCTCGTTATAAAAAAGATATTGCTGCTCTAGAAAGAGTGCAAAGAAGAGCGACCAGAATTATTCTGGGTTTAAAAGGCATGTCATATGCAGACAGGCTAAAAGAATTGAATCTGTTCAGTCTTGAACAAAGAAGACTACGTGGCGACTTAATTCAAGCATTCAAAATTCTAAAAGGTATTGACAGTGTCGACCCAAGGGACTTTTTCAGCCTGAAAAAAGAAACAAGGACCAGGGGTCACAAATGGAGATTAGACAAAGGGGCATTCAGAACAGAAAATAGAAGGCACTTTTTTACACAGAGAATTGTGAGGGGCTGGAATCAACTCCCCAGTAATGTTGTTGAAGCTGACACCCTGGGATCCTTCAAGAAGCTGCTTGATGAGATTCTGGGATCAATAAGCTACTGACAACCAAACGAGCAAGATGGACCGAATGGCCTCCTCTCGTTTGTAAACTTTCTTATGTTCTTATGTTCTCATGTTAAGAGAACCACTGAAGGATGAGTATAAAATAATCATGAGTGTTTTGTTTGTTTATGTCGTTTAATTGTACTTCTTGTTATTTATTAGAAGGCTAACACGATCCAGAGCTGTGTTTAAGGCCAGCACAAACCCAAACAATACTGCAGCACTCACTTTGGACTTGTGACCGTGTCTGTGTTTTTTGTGTGTGTTTACCTGTGTCTATTATTTCGGGACTGCAACCAGTTGTTTATTAAAATGTGCAATACACATTGCCATGTATTGCCAGCCCTCCATCTCTTTACAGTTGTCATCAGACTTTGGATTATAAATAAACCACCATTTCACCAATACTTTTTTGTTTGTCATTGTCTTGAGCACTGCATCACCTCTACACCTGTGCACTGCAAACCACTTTGTCACAGTATTATACCAAACTTAAATAATTTACTACACGCAGTCAGTGCCACTGCTCAGAATACTTTCAGTCCTGTCTATAACATTGTTGTGTTTAAAAATATATATATTGTAATATTTTTATTATTTGGAAGATTGTGGTTGTTTTTATTGTATTGTTTGTATTAATACGTTTGCTTTTGTATGAAAACTTTTTATGAGTCTATTGGAAATCAGATATGTTTTCTGTCTGGGATTTTCTTTGCATTTGCTTTTACTTTAGGGTAGAAAAATGTAATAATAACCTGAAATGCTAAGACGAGTGTTTTAACGAGGGATTTGGTTTTTTTTAAAACCATCTGTCTAGAGTTGATGAAATAGACTGGAAACAAGTCTAAAGTGACAACAGTAATATGCTGTTATGTGAAATAAATTTGTTTTTTAACAATGTGACACTGATGTCATTTCTGGCTCTAAAACATCTTGCGATAGACAGAGTAGGTTCCCTGGCATGGGTAGGCATGGGTGTTCCCTGGCATAATACTCCACTAGCATTGCTTAAAAGTCTACCATGGTATATGTGCAAGGTAATCTTGCTTTTCCCGAACTGACAGTATACATTACTCTGCATTCAAAAATGGATCGGAGATTTCCTTTAACCTGATTGGTCAATATGGAGTCCTTAATCTCTGGCGAAGGTTTTTGAATGTTGTCTTTCAAGCCATGTTTAATCACCGTTCCAAATCAATCCGCTGGTCAGTTGTGGTGTAGGGAGAGATAAGTGTAGGGAGGGTCTGGAGGTAGCTGTGTGCAGTCTGGTCAAGGCATAAGTAGGCGACTACAAGAGTCTTGAACTGGATGCGAGCGGTGGAGCCAGTGGAGTGAGCGGAGCAGTGGAGTAGTGTGGGAGAAGCGAGGCAGAGAGAACACCAGGTGAGCAGCGGAGTTCTGGATGAGCTGGAGCGGACGAGTGGCGGATGCAGGGAGGCTGGCCAGAAGGGAGTTGCAGTAGTCTAAGCCAAGCTAATGTGCCAGACAATATATTGGTATAAGCCATAATTATTTTAAAAGGAAAAAACATGCAGATGCTGTAAAACTAGTATGAAAGAAACAAGCCATAACTGTAACAAGAAAAAAATATATAGCCATCAGTAGGCAAAAAGTAGATTACCATGACAAGGTCTGCATTTTTAATTTCACTGCATATTGCCGTCTAGAAATAAATACTGTATTTCAAGATATTTTACGATTAAACATAATATTTATTAAAGCTAAAAAAAAAATATAGCTTTGTCACAATCAAAATTGATCATGTTCCCTCGAGTTATTAAACAAGTGTTCCTAAATATTTAACTGCTTACCTGAAAAACGGTAAATGCTCAATCACAGAATACTGGTATTTAATTTTTTATGTGCACCTTTTAAAGACACACTGTTTTCACCATCACTGAATTATCAAACAAAATAAAAACATAAATACATGTAAAAAGAACAACAGGCATATTAAATGCCCCCTTCTTGTACTGGACAGAGATCTTTTACAGAAATAGTTCTGATCTTTGATGCAGCTGGTGTCTTTTTTGTTGAAGACATTTTAAAGAAATCGTGCTGCTCTGTGCAGTGTGTTCAATCATTTACCGGAAGCAAACTCAACCTGTTGCCAGGTTCCTAAATGCAGTGTAACAGGTAGTGCATCAATAAGGCAAACTTTTGCTGTATTTATTTTTAAGTGATTATATATATATATATATATATATATATATATATATATATATATATATATATATATATATATATATATACACACTATTCTTTCAGAAAGAGGAATTTTCACAGGGAACTACATATGACATGGCAATGGAAAATTCACAATAACCATGATCATCTGTTGAATGTCCAAACCAAGCCTTTTCAAGAAAAAAAAAACAAGAGCCACGCTGATCTAGTGTTTCTGAGCCCTCGCATATTTATTTACTGAATGAATATACATTCATTTTAAATAACATTTAACACAAAAGGGAAACTAAAGTTATTAATAATGCCCAGTGACTTTTCCAAGCAACATTATTAATATTCCCTTTTGGCACCAAAAGGTTAGCAAGGGTTGCCCTTTTGGGATCTGACTGACAAACAAACTGACTGATTTTTAAAAAGGACTGTAAAAATGATGTATTGTTCATAACCATAGATGGGTACATTAAAAAAAAATGTACATTTATAAAAATCTATGAGAAAATACTTAGTCTTAGTTCTTTAATGGACTAACGTCATAAGATCAATATAGCCCCTCTGCTATAGTCACTGCCTTCTGGCATAACCCTCTGCTCTGTTGCTCTCTGCATCCCCTCAGAACGCTCAGTTATGCATTGCAGTGATTCGAAGACAAGGGAATGCTTTAATTACTGCTGAATTAAAAACACTCACGGCAGCACAGCTAGTGTGCCGATTCTGGCTTTTCTTTCTCTTCTTCCAGCTCTCCTGAAAAACTTGAGAGTACAACAATCAGGTACGGCAAGTATGTCAGCCCATCACAGCTGTAAATTCAGAATTGAGAGAAAAATAATTAACCATGAAATGTTTATTCACAATTTGATTCCAGAATACATGCAAAAAAGTAACTTTGTGATACAGATACTGAGTGAAAGGATAGACGCCTCCATACTCTATATCCCAAGAATCTGATACGCTCAGTAACTTAGGATAAATAATGCTTACTCCATGCTTCATGACAATTGGATGAGCGATTCTCAAGATATTCAGAAACATGAACAGATGGATGGATGTGCGAACAGACAGAAGACAGACAGACAGAAAGAAGGTCGTATCGACTGACATTCCAGTAAAGAATGGCCCAGAAAAACTGCACATCAAGAGGTGTCCCTGCCTGTGTTTAGGCTTTAGCAAGGCAGGTGAGCAAAGGCTATTTTACCTACCCTAAAGATGCACTCATTTTGGCTGGAATGAAACCTTGAGGTGAATTCACCGGTGCAGAGGTGATGCAGTGCTTAATCACAACAGTCCCAACAACAGTTCCAATGGTGAATAGTGGTGTTGTGAATAGACGTTAATAGTGATTACAGTGGTGCAGTGCAGTCCGGGTTTGATGCTAGCTTAACAACGGCAGCTCCCGTATATTTAGTCGCCTACAATGACAAATAACAACAGTTAATGAGACAGACACTCCTCTCGGTCAGTCCGTAACTATAACAGAGGAACGACTTCAGTCACAGCCCTTTAGTAGCGACTGCAACCACGTCTCCTCTAATCTATAACTGACACATCGCCTACCACAGTAGGGCGCTGACTTCTAGTACTGTTGACTCAGATTCATTCACTCTCTGTCACAATGATGCAGCAGAATGTTCCTTTTAACTTAAAGTCCCGTTATGAAATATAAACAGCTGTTCCGAAGTTTTAGCTCATCTTTAAACCTTTTCAACAGTTAACGCAGTGGTAAGGAAAGTTTTCCCAGAGAAACTTTGGTCTTTTCTATTCCTGTGTCAAAGTCTGACGTCTTTGGTAATTGAGGGGTCGTTATAACTTGATGCTTATCCAATGTGATAAACTTTTCCTTTTCAGGTTGTTGCATGCAGATTACCAACCCATTTACTGCCACTGTAATTAACAGGGTACTACGGTTCACAGTGATTTTAAGGGCCATGCCTTAAGTTTCTAAAGCCAGTAAAACCCTCAAGTAGGTTAGGTGTTAAAGATGTGTATGTAGCCTTTGTGAGAACTCTGGAAATGTTTAATATGTTTGTCACTTTTTCCAGACCTTTTACACTGTCCTCTAGCAGAAAAGAAAGTCGAACTTCAAGGAAAGCAGTTTAAACAGGATGGTACCTATGTGTTTATTATTTACAGTGCTTCAAAAAACATTCAAAATAAACAAACAAAAGCCTAACTGCTTAATGGATTACTAACTATATAGGTAAGTATCCCTAACTAACAGTCTGGGCAGCTAAGCTGCTTACCAGCTCCAAAACACCAGGACTTACCTAGTCCTCACAAGTCCTACCTTGCACAAAGACTCAGTTCTTGTTTCCTTCACTGAGCTCATAGTTTACTCTCCAACTCTCCTCAACCAACAGGTTGACCCTGACCTTTTTAAAAGGCTCCCAATTGTTTAATTGAAGGCAGCTGTTGAATCAATTCCACAATCACCTACGTGACAATTATGCCATCTAAAATGGCTGCCTATCGGTCCCGTGGCCGTCTGGGAATTGAACTCTTCCTGCGCCAGACTGGCAGGACTACACTTCCTTAAAATGGGTATAGACTGTGCATAATCCATGGCCCAAAATACCTGCCCTCAACCATAAGGCCCCACACTTCATCAAACCTTGAACTTACATCTTTTCTTACTAACATTTCCAGTCACTCACGTTTGCATTCCTATCTTTACAAACTCCAGGCCGCAGTTTTGTAACTAGTGCTGTTTTCTCTTAAAATGTAGAATCCCATAGGGAGACCCCCATAAATTTCTCGAGATCCTACATTTACCAAGAATTTGAGTCATTTGGATCCAACTACAAAGATTTATATTTAACATATTGCTGTCCCTTCTGACAAGAGGTGAAGTGGGTTAAAGACCAACTTCCTATGGGTGTGACATATTCCAGTTATCTTTCCTAATGTATTCTTCTTGTTGACTAGATACACTTTGTATATCATTTCCTGTTTCAGTCATTGCATTCTGGTTACCTTTTCAAGCTCTGTCTTTTCCATAAGTCCAGTGTAACCATTTATATGTCCCCCTGCAGCGTGTATCTCTTACATACACTGAAGGGAGTGGACATGTGCAGGATGAGTCATACAGTCAGGGGAGTCACCGGTCTTTGCTGGGGGAATGTCGCATTGGCTGTGACACTCCCGTGGGTTAGGGAGGCAAAACCGGTAGGGACTGCTTTTCCTTATCACGTTACAGCAGACCCTACCTGCCAGGTGCCTAGTGAGCTCAAGGGCAGACACCTGCAGGGCAGGCTCTTGTCCACCAGAGTTCGGTAGTTCAGTTCCTGGGTGTAAAAGTGGAAGATAGCTCGGTCGTGGGATGGGAGGACCCCCACTGGACCTTCTGTTCTCCTAAGCTGTGTGGGGAATTGTTGCTTTGGGGGGAAAAAATAATTGGACATTCTAAATTAGAGAGTAAATCGGGGGTAAAATTTAAAAAAATAAAGCCTCCAGGAGGTGATGACTGAAACAGAAACCGGCATTTACAAGGTGATTCAAAACAACAGGAAGAAGAATTTATTATTTAAGATAACTGGTGTATTTCATACCCAAACCAACCTGTTCTTTAAGTATACAGATAAAGAGAATGTGCTGAATTAAGGCCAGTGTTTGGTTTGACAAGGATTACTCTGATGTGGTGGTGAAAAACACAACACTTAACACAACCGGAGGTTTAATGTGAGTTTATTATAACCTTGGAGGTGGGCTCTGCAATCATGCAGATGGCTGGTATTCTGATTCTTGAATTAAAGTGAATTGGAGCGCTCTGCAATAGGCCTCTCAGTGTTTATACAATTTCCCAAAAATGTATACCCTGTCATTTATAAAGCATATATTCAAAAGAAACACATATAAATGTAATTGATTGAACATATTAATGCTTTAAAACGTCTGAGAAAGAGAGTCTCCTAATCTGTGTTCACTGCTGGCTTCACAGTCCTGAACAACAGGTAGAGTGGCTGGTGTTTATTACTGAAAAGCAATTACTCAAACTTCTCAGACATGCTTTTTGTTTCCTCTAATTGAGAAGGTTGCATTTCTATAAATGTTGCATTGAATATTATTGGAGTGAACAAGGAGACAGAAATTGCATTTGGATAATTCAGACTATTTGGATTCTATGCAAACAATTTACACTAGAGCAAAAGTTTTCTAAAGCTGACCCAATGTATTTCACTGACATAGGGGAGCAGAATGTTTTTCTGTGTAGCAGTACTCTCTGAAATAAATTCATTGTAATATTAACATTAGGGCATGACAGAGGTGTGATTAACATACAGTAGCTTTTACAAATCCAACACAGCATTATTCAGTAAATATTGAACAATGAACACTGCTTTGAATAAATTAAAAAAAAGAAAGCTATGATAACACTTCTGTAAATAGTAAGAATTGTACCATAACAAGTGGTATAAAAGTTTGACCTTTTTTGATCCTATTTAATGCAGCATGTAGCAGTCTCTAGAACCTCAAACTAATTACCTAAAATATGATTTTTTTTGTTCCCTATAGGTTTGATGGTGTAATTATTCTATTGAGTGGCACACAGCGGAGACTAGCCCTATAAAAAGAGTTGTGTTTAACATATTGTGTCTAAATACAATGAACAGAGCTAGCGAAGCGCAGAAATGACTATCAGTAATGCTTGTTCTTCTCCCCCCCCCCCCCCCCCCCCCCCCCCCCGTGTGCTCAAAAAGAAAAAGAAAAAAAAACAGTAGACAATTTTAATTGAGAACTCAAAGAGACAGGCCCACTGAAAAGGTGCTGATAATTACATATGTGTCCTTGAGCTCTTCATCTCTGTGCAAGATAATAGAACTGCCTCAACCCATCCCCCTGGGATTAGATCCCAGCTGAGAGGGAGGGGACGTCAGTCAAAGACATGTAATTTGTATTTTGCCAACAAAGACACCTAATCCTCCGGAAAGGCTTCTCTGAGAGAGGTGGCTTTGTCCCCCAGAGTTTTCAGTGGATAGGCAGAGAGAGAGAGAGAGAGAGAGAGAGAGAGAGAAAGGGAATTCCTTGCCTTATACTATTTATGCTTGGAAAGGTTCGTTTATAGCTATCCCACAGCTATATGCTTAGGCCAACACCTCCTCTGGCTTCTTGCACACTCGCTGTGTGCCATTTCTCTGTTGTCCCTTTTGAGGGTAATGGCTCGCAGGGAAGGTTGCCACAGCTGTTGGAGTCCTTTAGCATCTGATTAGTTGATTTTTGACAAGAGGGCTTTTTTTTAACCCCTAAAAATTAAGTTGCCATTGCCTTGACAGTGTAAGTGGATGGTGTGCTACTTCAAAATATCTACAGTCCATTCATGCTCTTTTGGCAAACTAGTGTAGTGTCTCAACTAAAAAAATAAAAATAAATAAACTTTCCCTCAGTGCCTAACAAATAGTAAAACACATCTTTGTTGGCTAAAGGCAGGATATACAATCTGGACCTATGTGCAATTCCCAAGTGACGTACAATTAAAAAATAAATAAATGGAAAAAGAAACCTCCTTGTTGGTTCAAAAGGTAAGACAGCAGTTGGCTCTAGTTCTCTGCTCACTCTGGAAACAGTAGGCTGATTCATTTACTGACTTCTAGTAGGTAAACCTTGTGAACAAGCACTATGCTTCTCACCAAATAGCTTTCAAAATATATCATTTCCAAGCAGAAGCAGGTTCAAAGACACGTATTGCTCAGTAATCATTGTGCATTTTACAGTGTTTTCAACAGAATATCCCAAACCAGGGGAGAACTGATACAATGGTGCAAAAATGACTCACACTATTAGAGAAGTTGGTTAACAAAAATCCTAGCACAAACAAGTCTCTATTTTATTTACCGAAAGGTGGTGCTATTTAGATTTACCACTGCTTAGATTAACTTCCTCAACAGAACCTTGAATCTCTACTGCTGAACAATCTTTCTATTTTTCTTTTTCTATATTTGTACAGTTAAACAAATCAGAAAAAATTATGCACTCAAAATATATTTATTTTTATTTAATTTAAAACAAACATATTAAAAAACATGAACATGTTTCAGTCCTACTGCACGTCCTCAGCCTGTATAGAGTGTTTAAGCCTGCCTACATTACATAGGTGACTTAAATCACTACATAATTACCAATTAAAAACAACAATCAATATAAACCACAGAGTATACCATTCATAATTAGAATAATCACTGACGATATGTATTTAATTAATGCATCGTCAAGGCAAACCATCTCTTTCTCCCTTGATGATACATCGTTATTTAATTATTTAAAAAACACTGACCGATCAATCTCCTCATTGAGACAGAAAGGGGATAAAGTATCCAATTTATCTATCCAAAACGTTTCTCTTTTCAAAAGTTTGTTATCCAAATCACCTCCTCTATGTCCCAGTTTACATGTTGCACAACTTTCCTAAATTAAAAGGTAAGAAAATACATTTTCCATAAAAGCATTGGAAAATCATACTGAACATGGTCAAATTAAGTAAAGTATGAAAATGAATTAATAAAGTGAGCAACATTTCCATATTGTAACCTGCAGTTTCATAACTGCAAAGTTTCCAAAATGGTGAGCCCATTGATTTTCTAAAATAAAATGGATGACATTTGATTTTTAACTTAAAAAACAGCATAAGAAATTAAAATTCAATGGCAAGGACACTCACACGCCTTCAGAATGTTTGTGCCTTATGGAGACTAGCTGCGGTGAGGCGAAAAAAAACAGACATTGTACACTCCAAATTGGGGGAAAAAGAAAAAAAAAAAAATTGGTCACTCTAAATTTAAAAATACAAATTTAAATACCAAAAAATGAAGCACAGGAATAAAACTTAACTTCTGAATTTCTGAAATACAGACATTTAAATACATTTTGTTTTCCACGAAAAGCACTCTAGTTTATAACTAGCAAATAAATATGTGCAGAAATTGCACAGCAGCTGCTAAAAATAGCAGGAACTGACTAATTTAAAACAGAATGCTCTCATTCATCCTTTTGCAGTTCTCTGCATTCAGATCTGGACCAAGACAAAAGGAAAATCCTGATGTGTAAATGAGCATAACAATTAAGCAAAAACACTTTTCCGGGTCACATGTTATAGTAGGCTAACCCCCCCCCACCCCCCACCACCACCTAACGACAAAACTGCAAACAGGTTTTTAAGCTTGTTTGACAGGAACGTGCAATGAAACTGTCCCAACATTGCACAGAACATACAGTACTTGTCATTGTTTAAGCTGAAATGTTTAACTAAGAAAGGGGTTTTTAATCAGACTGTAGCAGTTTAATTGTTTTGAGACCACGGGCAGTTCCATAATCATTGAATTTTGTAACAGAGACGCATACAACATTTGTTATGTATAAAGCAGTTTTAAAAAAAAAAAACAGGTGTGAAGACTATTTATCCAGACAGCACTCTACTTTAGTGTTTTGTGCTCATTAGGCAGCTTACTTGTTTAAACACTTACAGTAAAAAAAAACATCATTTTGTTTTTGACAGCTCAGTGAGCAATAAATGACTCAAGAGATCCATTAGAACACCCGGCTAAAAAAATATTAAACACAATAGGCACAGTCAAGAATTCAAAAGTTTTCATTTTACTGAATGTCCAGTGGTAGATCATTCCAAATCAATGGTAAGTCTCCTTCATTTTTTCAATGAAGGATTTTCTTTTGACAAAGTTCACCTTTAATCTGTGTTAGACTGCAGAATTTGGGAGTTTTTTAAGATATTAACCAATGCCATTGTCTGGTTTCATTTAATGATAGAACCTATAAACGAAAATCAACAAAATTGAGATAAGGATATCTAATTTAAGTAAAAGGCATCAATATTTTATTGCAGACAAGTTCACTCATTAATATGTTATCCTGTACAGGACTTGTAGAAATTACTCTACAATTACGGTGCGGTAATGACATAAAATACGGATTGATCTTTCTTTCTTAGAAGTGTATGTAAACCATTCCAAAACCTTGACAAACAGGAAATAACAAAACATGTAGGCATGCTATCATCAATTAAAATAATAATAATAATAATAATAATAATAATAATAATAATATTAGACTTAACTAGTGATTGCTGGCTGGGGACTGGGTGCTCATCAGGGGCCCTGGGTTTGATCCACAGTTACATTATTTATGTACAAGGGTGTGAAAAAAAAATCTATTTTTTTAATGGCCATCTGCCCCCCCCCCCCCCACACACACACACATCCCCATAACACCAAATCTCATGGGACAGAGGAAGCACACCGATGGTTTTGGACATTAGTAAAAATAAGGACATCACTCCTTCAGCCATCACTGCTTAGTGAAAACGTCCATGCTGGGATATCCTGACCTTGCTGTTCCCAGCCTTAACAGGACACTCACAATGCTGCAGTGCTTCCACATTTCCATGGATCATTTGGTTTAGAGGTTACCAGTGGATGACCAGGTGTTTTTGTACATGCTGTATTTTTAACATTGATTAGTGACTAAGAATAATGAAAGCAGCTGGGAGTTAGGTGCCAGAGACATATGTGTTGTTCCCACTCCAGTAGCAGCTTCTAGTTTTCAATCTACATGGTGGACTATCTGACAAGTATATTAGTCATGTTTACAATCTATCAATATTCCTACAACATGTGTTTTATCATTGTGGTTCAAAAACAAGAAGAAATAATCATATCTGCTGAAAGCAGTAATCTTACAACTGAAAATGATGCACTGTATAACTAATACCCACAGTATCACAACTGGTAATGTTGTTTTTATGGTAGTCACAGAAAAGGCGTGTTGGGTGAAGCTTGATTTTAAAATCTTCTTTTTTTCTATTGTTTACTGTCCTATTACATGTGTTCTATATGATCCTCTATTCTATCTTATTACAAAAAATAATAAATAGACCAGGTTGAAATAGCTCAGCAAGGATATTCAAATCAAAGACAAAACATTTCACTCTTGGGTTGGGCCATATATGGTCTAGCACAGGTGACAGGTGACTCTCAGAATGGGATGGGCACCCCTATAGAGGGCAGGGTGGATGCTCGCACTGACACTGCTGAACCTGCAGTTACTCAATGGGTAAGAAGAGAGGTTCATTCCTCAAAACTCCTCAAATAAAGAAAGAAAGAATGACTAATCATGGTGTCTGTTCTGCTGTGCTGTCAACAGAAACCTGAAGACTGCATTCTTTAAAGTAAACACAACAAATTCTATGAAAAAAATGGAACACAAAAAAAAATGCTGAGAATGAGGAACAGGTTCATCCCTGGCTAGCAACACAAATGCCAAATCTGACTGCTGTTTGCGTTTTAATGGTCCTAGTGCTTTAGATATTGCTAAAAGTGTAACATACTGCATAAAAATAAATGCTTCTACCTTCTGTTCTGAACTTTCCATACCTAAACATCCATTTTTGCCCTCTTATCCTAAATTTGAAGTCCTCATTTTTAATTAGTGACTTGAGTTAACTATCTACACCATTTCTGATTTTACTAACCTGAATACAATTTCTCCTTACCTGTTTTTTTTTAGGCTGACGAGATTTAATTATTTTGACCTGCCCTCGTAGTTCATGTCATTAAGCCTGGGATTAGCCGGGATGTCTTTCTTTAGCTTTTCAAGTGCAATAATTGTATTTTTTTTACCAGAAACTGGACACAATAATCCAAGTAGAGAATGATGCAATTTTAGCAGTATTTTTGACTATGGTTGCCTTTTTTTATTTTATCTTCACATTGACTAGACACTGTTAAAGTGGAGTCAACTTTAAGGTATATTTAAAAGTTTTCATGCATTTAGTACTTGTATCCTAAATTTGTGTGCTAAATATGCTGTATGTTCAAGCACATGCTTTTTTTTTTTTTTTTTTTTTTTTTTTTTTTTAAGTCTGTCCAGTTACAGAGCACGTCTGAGTCCCTTTAATACATTCCATACTCCCTGGTTTACCATCATTGCAGTTTGTATCCAAGTCATTTCTGTAAATGGAACAGTAAAGGTTCAATGAGAAATTGATTTGACTACTGCTGATTTTTTCAGAGGGTTTTTTAAAGACACTGTAACTTATGCTAATAAATAACCTTGTTGGTTTTGTCAAAAAATGTTAGAGCTTTTTTTCATCCGCAGAGTCTTTTACTAGATAATTTTACCATCAATGTTGCCAAACAGGCTTAGCACTTCTGAACGATTTGCGAGTCTACAGTGCCCATATTGACTGTATAAAAAGTAGATTTCTGTGCTGTATAGATTCAATAAAAGGCAGCCAGTCAGCCAGCCACCTCTACAGACACTCATAGCTGACACACAGCCTGATTTGAAACTCTATGGCAAGCATTGATGTATCACTGTTTACCTGATATATTTTTTGACTTTGTGGTCTCTGCGATTAGATTACACTGTTGAATCAGTTGTGTCTGTACAACCAGCGGCTTAACATGTCTACGATGAACTATGAGGTTTAAAAGGTGAATGAAAGACAGCCAAGTTTCATTATTTTTTCCTCACTCTAACTCTATATATCTCCTGTTTCCATGTAGGCTTGACAAGGGGAGCCTGAGAGGGAGAGGGTCTGGTTAATGATCGCTAATCCTGCTGTTATCTGCCATGGAACAAAGTTGTAATATGCATTCTTAAACCAAACAGACCACTTCCTATGCCATCAGTGGGGTTTGGGACTTTTTTTTTTTTTGTTTCAACAAAGATATTCTGATCAGGGGATTATAAACTTTGAAACAGATTTACAATTTTTTTTTTTCTTTTATACTCGGCAAGATTAAGCTTTTTTTTTCCCTAGCTGTTAAGTCTAAATGCAGCTGACCTACTTTAATCAGCTTGCTTTAACTCTCTTACAAATCTTTTCTGAAACGGCAGGAGGCTGATGTAAACAGAGTCGAGTACTTTAGCTTGTACCAAGCATGACTGGATTTACTTTTTTACTTTGTGTTTGGGGTAAACCAACTGATACTTGGAGAAGGGTTGTAGTGATCCCCCTGTCCACAACATATCCATTATTACACACTTTTAAATAAATGAGGATTTTTGTTTAGTTGGGTTGGGGGGGGGGGGGGGGGGGGGGGGGGGGGGGGGGATTTATTGCTTAGTGGTATTGTAGGGTGTCCATCAGATATTAAGAAACATATCAGTGCATATTTTGGTGGATATCAGTACATGACAAGTGAATCCACTTAAGTTGAAAAGGCTGCTAGTATAAACATGTGCTCTTATAGATAACATCAATGTAAACTATTGTACCTAAACTAAAACTTTCAACTTTCTCCACATGCACTGTGTAAAGGCGACTGTAGACTGATTAAAAGACATGACCACCCCAGAGCTATCTCTAAGCTAATTAATTTTTAACAATCAATATATGTCCCGTATTTCTACTGCATGGTGATTGCAACAAGCATTATTATTGTAATACATGAAAATGGTACCTTTGTTAAAGAGTAAGTAGCAGGGTTCTGAAACATATAGCGTTCCCCGTCCCCACGTGTTGCTACAACTGTTTAAATAACAGACCTGTCATTCCTCTTTTTATTGTGAACATCCCGACAACTTTTTAAACTTATAACTTTAAAGTCTGTTTCAATGCTCTTTTCAAAATGGCAGTGCTAGTGCACTGATAGTGTAGATTATTGCCCACCTTGTCAAACAGGCAACACAGCAATAATTATCCATGGTATGGAATAGAAAGGTCAGAGCACTTGTTGTTATGTTTTTTATTCGCTTTTATTCACATTTCCCGCAGTGATTTTGACGACAGATCTCAAACCCCAGTGCCCTAAACAGACTTTAAAGTTATAAGTGTAAAA
Source organism: Polyodon spathula (assembly GCF_017654505.1). NCBI lineage: Eukaryota > Metazoa > Chordata > Actinopteri > Acipenseriformes > Polyodontidae > Polyodon > Polyodon spathula. The sequence goes on along the minus strand of NC_054535.1, from coordinate 17,570,973 downwards.
AGTTGTCAGGATGTTAACAACGAAAAGAACAATTACAGGTATGTTATTTAAACAGTTGTAGCAACACGTGGCGACGTGTAACGAGATATTTTCTGGAATATCAGATTAATGGCAAGGCCCACAAGATTTCTTGGTAATCATTATCCCCTGCTTGATAGTGATGGCTTATCCAGTATAAATGATACATTTCATGGGATGGTCCAGTGGCTTTAATATATGTGTATATATTAAATTCCTCTCTCTGAAACTTTGAAATTCATTCAACCAAAATAATTCAAATAATAATCTGGAAGTTACTACTACCACTATATAATAATAATAAATAATAATAATAATAATAATAATAATAATAATAATAATAATAATAATAATATACAACCTTTTCACTTTATAATGACAGCAGAAAACAAAGTGTGCAGTCCTCACACACTCATCAACAGTCCTACAGTAAATAAAGTATGCCATCACATCAGAAAATATTTAATAGTATCACTGGAATAAAACAAACCCAGTATATAGTAGATGTTACTCACACCCTCCTTCCTTGTGCGAACAACTCTCAATTAAGGACACTATGAATAAACAATCTGAAGATTCTCCTGCCTCTATTGGGACCATTACACAAACATTTTATATTCCTTTTTTGCTGATCACTATCAAGGGACTACACTGTACTTTTATTTACCAACAAATTGATTCAGGTGAGGGTGGCATTAAAAAATAAAACAAAAGTTATTTACAGTTGCTTCACATCACTGACCACCAGAAGTGGGCTTCTTTGCAAACCCAGCACACATCGTAACTGCAGATTGATTTACAGGAGGTTAAAGGTCAGTCATATGGACAGCTGCCCAGGGACATTAAAAGCAGTGGGGGTGTTTTTTTTTTTTTTACTTTTGTCTGTCTGTTCAACATCATAATGCCACGTTCCCCTTATTGGCATATCTGCCACATATGACCTTTTCTGGTTTGCTTCTCTAAAAGTGACTGTGGCGATTACACTAAAACTCAAAGCTGATCACTTGTAATTAGTTATATTTATCATCCATTACATCCACCTAGATTTGAAGTTTTTTAATATAGATATGTATTATAAATTAAGTAGTAAAATTTGAATGTGTCTAGCAATATTCACAGCTCTACTAACTAAACATAATTAACTAAACAAACATGTTGGGTTATTGTTTTATTTTATTTTATTAAATTGTATGTTGGTATACTTTTGTCATTTTTAAATAAAATAAAGCTTTGGTGCATTTTTTATTGATAGGTTGTATTTGTTGCTTATTTATACAGCCAGATTGACAACACAATATTGTATTAAACTGTATGTGTATGTATATCTTAATAAAAATGTAATACTGTTTGATTTGTGAGAAAAAGTTATCTGAAGGACATGCTCTCTATCAACTCTGTTTGAAGAGAAAGGCGCTGGGGGACGGTGAGATAGTGTAGCTCGCATGCGTTCAGATAACAGCCCCTTTGATCTTCGAGTGGAGAAGCAAGACTGGCTCTTTCAACACAAACTTCACAGAGAAAGTAACTGGAACTGAACTCTGCAGTGCGGGGGTGGGGTGACTCCACTAAGATCTTGGAGAGGTAACGGCTTGGTAGACAGCAGATAAAGGCATTAATGTAACAGGTTAACCTGGGTCTGTCAATAATAATAATAATAATAATAATAATAATAATAGCACACACATTAATGTCAGCTTCTGGAAAATTATATTTATTTGGGGTGTATTCAATTGCCAATTTAGTACCTCATTATTATTATTATTATTATTATTATTATTATTATTATTATTATTATTATTATTATTATTATTTGTGGTGTGGATAGTATGGAAGTTCTGTGTCCAAAAGCCTACTTATATCCATACCTACTGTAACTAAAATACGTATTTACATAAACAAACGGTACTTTTTTGACAATGCGCATACTCAACTGGGTAAAGCGTTCCTGGCCTCATCTCAAATGATTACCTAAATTAATTATCCAACGTTTATGGTATCATAAAGCTGCCCTGTCAAAACAGGTAAGAGGAATGACACCCGTTTAGGCTTTTTTACAGCTTATTTTACTAAATTAGTGGCACGATCCTATCACTTTTAAATCACTAATTGACTCGTAAGTTAAATGAGGACATATGTTTACACAAACAATCATTAGGCCATAAAGCCCTCCACGTCGCCCTATTCTGAGTATATTGCAACATTTCTATTGCCTCTCCCTTCGTGTTATTTAAAAGAAACTAACATTCTAAGATTATGTTTATACACTTTGTATCCTGGTTGTAGGTGTCCTCCCTGTCCCATTAATTTTAAAAAGTGTGTCTGTATTTGTTTAATTACTTGTTTTGTTTGTTTTGTTTTTTCGTTTTAAACCCAAGCCTAGAAATTCTAAAAGGAACATTCAGTGACCAGCGTTTCGTCAATAAGTTTCGTTTTCTTTAATGTTTGAGAAAGTGTATTATTTCAATACTGTACTTGGTTAGCCTCGAGACAAACTGCAAATAAACTAAAAGTACTGTGCACAGTGAAAAAGTATGCCTATTTGAACGTGGCCAGCACGATTTACAGTACAAATACAAACAAAACGGTCATTGTGTGGTAATACAGTTAATGTGTTGGCACATCAATAAAGTATAACTCCATCAATGTATACTAATTTATCCACAGCAGCCGTGTACGTGTGCGTTCTCTGCATTACCGAACAGGCAATATATATTTATTTATTTATTTATTTGTCATTTTAAATATTACTTCCAGTTTTCAATAGGAGCGAGGGTTCTTCTGCTCTAACGTGCGAGTCACAATCAGGAACATGTTTTTCTTAAATTACTCGGGTATTTAAAAGGGTCGTGAATCTTGACAGTGATGTCATAATTTTTCAGAATGTTCGTTGGAGCTACAGGGGCGGCAGTAGGATCCCAACTTCCCAAGCACCCTAAATTACACTCATCATCATTGATCAGTACTCGGATTTTGTCTATTGTTTGGCGGGCTGTAAACCTGTCATGGGCAGGGATTTAGGAGTTTGCTTCCCAGTCCTCACTCGAGAGCATTCAATCCCAGTCCCACTGTAGATGCCTTTGTCAGCTGCTGGACCCTGAAAAATGCCGTAGTTGTAAAAGCTGTAATTATTTGTTTAAAAAAAAAATTGTAAGGATTCGCCAGGTTAACCCCAAGTGGTGTTAAATTGTGTTGTGTGTTAAGCTTGTTCATTAAAATGTATAAATAAAAAGTATCTGCATCGATTAAACCAAATTAAAGTGTAATGCATTGATGTTACTCGAAATAATATACAGATAGAGATAACAGTAGTCATTCTGAGCTCCCTGTAGAGCAGTCAATTAAATCAGCTCTCCCCTCGTTTTAGTTAATACAATCAAAATATGTTATTCTTATGCTATTTCACACGTGGTGCATTTGAGCAAATAGCATATATGTCGCAATGTATCCCTGCAATGCTATTTGTATTGTGGTGTGTTCATCTCAGTTAATATTATAAATCTATTTAAGATCATGCAAATAAATGGCTTACCCCACACAAGCAAACACACACGCACAATCACCCACTCAAACCAGACACTTGCGCACCCCCTACAGCCCAGTGAACAATAAAAAAAATAAATAAAAAGTCACAATTATAAATCACACAGCAGCACTTTCCTGAACCTGCATTGACACGTTGTGTTGCGTATTATTACAGGCGCAATCTTTAATGATTATCAAATTAGAGAAACGATCATCAGCGCTCAGAAGGTTACAAATAACTATTTAATATTTATACTAAGCTGTTGTTTTAAGTTGGCTGCTCAACTTGTAGTACCCGTTTTGATTGTGTAGTTACATGAGCTGTGATTTTGTGTGCTACAGACCTATATGCTAATATTTGTCCGTGGGGAGGAAAGCATCCAATTGAGTTATTTCACATGAACCTACACAACTGCATAGGAGCGTATTTAAGGAAAGCTGATTAATGAAGTAATTTCTTCTTAGTTTAAAGGGCTGTGGTGCTCAAAGTCCATTGACGTGGAATCCGTTAATGTTCTGTCGACTGTAATTATTAATAAGAACTGCATTTAAAAAATAAAAGAAAGAAAGAAAAGAGAAAGTCTCAGGGCCTCGAATCCACATCTAACTCACATGTAAGTACAACGGGGGGTCATTCATTAAAAACAGGTGTCTGAGACGTAAGTTCTTCTGCACGTTAAAGATAAGTTTTTGACGTTAACCAAAACTTGTTATTTCGGACATTATATAGCCATAACACTATAATATATATATATATATATATATATATATATATATATATATATATATAGATATATATTATATATATATATATATTATATAAATATATTATACGAGTTTATTTTAATGATAACTGAGTGTCTGGTGTGTTCTATTGCTTGTGTATCACCAGCAGGCGTGCAGTGTTATTTGCTAGGAGCAGAATGGGGGAATGGTTTGTTGAAAGAGACCCTGCTGAATTGATGTGTGTTCCCTTTGGTGCTGCTGGAGTAAATATGATCAGAACAGGGGTGAACGTGTTTGCAGAAAGACGGGGGCCATCTGCCCATGGGCCTGAGAAAAGAAGGGATCTCGCTTACAAAATATGTTAATCAGCAAACTCATTGCTTTGTGTTGACACCCTGCCCCACTGGATTAATTCACATTCCCGATTATACTAAGCAGAGAGAAAACAATGAAAGTGGTTAATAGTTTGTTTTTCTGACAGTGCTAGAATTATTATATTTAATGTTGCCTAGGCTTTATAGCGTTGAGTTAACATTGGTTTATGTATGCTACTTATCCCTTGTCCTTGGTTAGATCCATTTAAAACAATGTAAGATATACAGAGCAAGAAGGCATGTATATAATATAATATGGACTTGTGGGGTTTACAGCAGAGATTAATGAACAGGATGCCAGAATAAATCATCTCGTAATTGTCATATAATCAATTTGGGGTTTAGTTCTAAGCATGCAGAATACATGCAGAATATAACAGTTTGGGATTATATAAATGAGTGGTCGATTTTATGTTGATAAATGTGCAAATCTTTGAAGCGTGGCTGAGAAGAGGAGAATCGGCAATGAGTCGTGTAAATTTTTAACTTTTATTAGCAAATGCCACAATTACGTGCAATAAAAAAAAGGCTAAATAAAGAATATGTACTCTGAGCTGCGAAAATAACTTGGATAAATGTGGATACCGGTATACTAATCTGTAACTATCTGAGTGTTGTGATAATTAGTCAGCCTCTATTGATTAGTTTCTATATGTTTAATTTCTGATAGTAGCCTATATAAAAGACCATTTTAGATACTGAAATGTAAATTCAATTATACACGTATGGGGGGGAAATGTGTACACTTTTTGTGACGCGTATTAATAATATCAAGAAGCTATGCATAATTTAGAAGATTATCAGATATTACAGGAAGGAATGGGTTAAGTTTTTTTTTTTTTTTTTTAAAGTCTAACCATTTATTTAAAGTGTTATTGAATTATTCGAAGTCGTAGCAAGGGAGAGAGGGAGGCGCTAGACTGGTTACCTCCGCGCATGCTTTTCCCAAATAGTCTCTTGCTTGCTCCCTTAAACTCTCAAGGGGGCTGTGACAAGTAGGGTACTCTATACTGAGCGGGTCTGGAGTTTGAAATCTGATCGTTGCTATTTTTTTTTGCTTCTGTTACATGAAGAACATCGTTGCCAGTTCGGGATCTCAAGCCAAGATTCCACACACCAATAACAGAGCACTGACACTTTCCAAGGAGCTATACTACTAGCAAGCAAGGCGGACATTCAGAGAAGCCGCGGCACGGGCAAGCACTGGACGTTATCCTTTATCGCAGTCTATACTTGTTTATACAGCCACATCTCTGAAACAGGGGGTCCACTGTACAGCTCCAGCGGGAACTGTTTTATACAAATAAACGTAAACATCAGTTAATTAAATTGGAGGGTTGTTTGCAGAGCGGCTGAAACGTTGAAAGCTCTGTAAGCAAACCGAAGAAGAAGAAGCGTTTATTGGATATATTTCTTTAATTTTTCGACTTTTTTGTTATTATTCTTCTTATTTTTTTTTTTTAGAAGGAAAGGATTTTACAAAGTTTTCATACACGACACAAGTGAAACGATTTCAACGTCTTTTCATTCAAAGCACCTTGGGAGGAATTTTGTCAGAAACAGCAAACAGTAAAGTGGCTCTAGCCTAGAAGATTCTGGTCAACTCCGGGTCTGTATGATTACTCAACCTTTCTCTTTTTACGTGTAATTTATAAAGCAGTATGTTTTTGCAGCTCTGTAAACCATTGTGTGATAATGCCATGCAAGCATTTACCCCTTTATGATGGTAAATTGTTCAGTGGTCGTTTTATTGATAATATTTATTGATCGCAAATTAGGTGCTGTGAGTAAAATGTTAAATTAACCGCGTTACAATATATTCGGGCCAGTCACGTAGATCAACGTTATCTTAATACTGTAAATCAAAAAGTCATAATGGCCAACTGTCATAAAGATGCCAACCAACCGACCTTACTTCGGGGTTAGTAATAGTTTGTGATTCCTCGTTGGTTTTTACCACAAGTGTGTCATAGAAAACGGGAATCAATTAAAACACAGTCATTTCAGTTTGATTGAATTTTTGTTTCATCATGTGTGGCTGGAGAGTCTTTCATTGGAATTTGAGGTCTCCACTAATTAGTTCAGCGTGTGCCACATATAGGTGTCAGTGTTACTGTAATCGGATTTTGTACGTGTGAAATTCGGTGTACTCCCTGAATAAAGAGCACAAAACTATGGGTGTTCTAATTGAGTGCCTGTGACGATAGGCAACATTTTGGTGTTAGTTTGCGGTGGAATATCAAGCTGTATTTCCAGTTCTGTTCTGAACAGGACGGCACCGGACCGTATAGATCTTCTTTTGATACAGTTCATGTTTTGGATATATTTTTCAAATGTTTTCAAATGTATTAATCATAAATTATTCACGAGTATGATAAATGTATTCACACACATTTTGATTTATGACGCATTTGTAATGACCCAACCCCAATTATATTATATTATATATATATATATATATATATATATATATATATATATATATATATATATAAACATTTTGTGGTGTGTGTGTGTGTGTGTGTGTGTGTGTGTGTGTGTGTGTGTATATATATATATATATATATATATATATATATATATATATATTTTTTTTAAACCTTAAAAAAATTTTTGGCTGCACCGTGCGTACACGTAAGTCACCTTTCTTTAAGAGCAGTTCTGCTGGGATTAGGACGATTCAATACCCCCAGTTTGTCAACTTCGGTTGGCATTACATAGGCTCACAGGCACACTCACCCAAAAGCACGTTTTTGTAAATAAATAAATAAATAAAAAGTTTTAGAACGTGTTGAAACATATGTTTTAAGAATGTTTTATCTATCGCTGCCATTAATAAAAAAAAAAAAAAAAATTAAAAAATCAAACGAAATTTAGAGGTGAGGAATCGGGTGCACGACAGGAAGAATAACAATGTGATGTATTATGGTAATAAAAAGCTTTTAGAAAATTACTAAGCAATGCGCATACATTTTAAGTCTCAGTAAGAAGTTCAGATTTTTTCAGTATATACATCTCAATTTGCCTGAAAAAAAAAAAAAAAAAAAAAAAAAAGATTTACTGTATTGAATAGGATTTAACTATGTACAGCACACAAAAAAATGATATCCACCTGAAACATTAAATCCCCACTGAGTTACTCTCCTTGTGCAGTACATTATCACCTTGTTTTAAGCAGCTGTGATTAGGTGTGGTCTCCTCTGAAACCAGTTACTTTCATCAAAGCTGCTCACCCCACCACAGGAGGGTGTTTAGGGGAAACTAACAAGATAATACTTTGAGCACTAAAGCAATGCAGGCATGAACCCAGGTGAGAGTGTGTCTTTATGAAATTATTTCACAATGTATCATTCAGAACAGGAAATAGGAAGCACTTGTTTACACAGAGAGTTGTGAGTGTCTGGAACCAACTCCCCAGTAATGTTGTTGAAGCTGACAACCTGGGATCCTTCAGGAAACTGCTTGATGAGATTCTGGGATCAATAAGCTACTAACAACCAAACGAGCAAGATGGGCCGAATGGCCTCCGCCCCTTTTGTAAACTTTCTTATGTCTTCCTTATGTTCTTATGAATTCTACAGTCTATATTTAAACTCATTTGGCTTCAGAAACAGCATATATGGGAAATTAGAGTTTGTTTTGCAAGCACAGTGGCATTTGTAAGCAAGAGCACTGCGTAAGGCAAACAGTAAGAAGAGTGAAAGTTTTAATGTAAGCATTCATTTAGTACTCAGTTTGTCATAACATAACCCATTGTATATTGTTCTGTTTAAAAGTTCTCATTTGACATGTTTCTTTTTTTAGACGATTTGCCTGTAGTCATGCAACGCTGATTGCAGTTTTGACTTGTTGAGACATTATTGTGATCCAATGCACTTGTTCCAGCCAGGTTTTTTACAATGGGTTATTTTTTAGCAGTATGGCATTCTTGGCACTAAAAGAAATCTTTGCATTTCGGCAAACTTTGACTAAGCCATGAAGCAGTCTTTGCAAATTGAACGCATTATCCACATAGAGGAAATCCATCACAGGATAAAATGACCAGGACAGACCAAAACTGTGATTTATTCAGCATACACATATCTATAGTCATTAATGTGTGTTTCATGGCTCCATGGTATTTATGATTTAACTAAAGCATAAAATGTAGGTCAATCCAGAAAACAGTAGCCAGTTTGGGTGTCATTAAATTTATTTTTGTAAGACGTTTTTCAACCATTTTCTACTGGAACTTTCCATGAATGACAGCTCTGAGGATGCTGCTTTAATTAAGTTTTCTCACTGCAGCTGCTTCCACGATCAATTCTCACAAGACAACAACACAAGCCAGAAGACCCCAAAAAAGGCTTAAATGGGCAGTTGGCTTTAGTTTCTTTTTTGTTTCTTAATTACTATTGCAACCATAAATACAAAGCTCTTCAGCTGCTATCCATTAAAATAAACAGAGGCACAAACATTTTCTAAATTGGACTAAAATTGAATTGAAAAAAGTGCTGATGTTTAAATTGTAAACATCTTGAACTCACAGACACAGAGTCGTGATTATTTGTATATGTTTTACTGTGTCGTGGTCGCAGATTACCAGAAATGCTTATGAACAATAAAATCATCTTAAAACAGATGCCAGACTGAATTTGGAAGTGAATTACATTTTAGTGTGTGTGTGTGTGATTGTTACTTGGATTGTTCAGATGTGTTCCATTGATCTCTTAAGATTGATTAGAAATATCCAAGGTTTAAGTAGTGAAATCCTCTGCTAATCTCCTCTTGATCTGATCAAGAAGAGTGAGTTCAGCAAAGTACAGGGTTAGATTAGACGCAGACAGTAAAAATCCTCTCCCTACGTCCAGCAAAATGCCTTGTTCTTAACAACACACATTTGTCAGGGCTATTGTTCATTTACTTAGGCTGAAATATTGACCCAAGAATCCATCCTATTATTCCATCCTTTGTGGCATCATAGATTTAAAATACATTTTTCTAACCATATGTGATATAGTATTGAATATATATATAATACATAGATCGCAATATATATATATATAGCTTTTATATATATAGATATATATATATATATATATACTTAAAACAAACTTAAAAAAATGTCCTTTACCAATTTAAAATTGAATTTAGTAAGTTTGTTTTGCATTGCTATATTCCCAGTGAAGTGTAATGTAATGAGTCAGGTAGAAAATATTTTGTCTCATGCATATACTGTAGCTTTGTATACTACAGGATTATCTATTTTCATTTGCTGTGACAACAGTGGAGTGAAAGTAAAATCTATTGAAAAACCAGTTTCTATTGAGCTGTCATTATAATGCAAAGTGATTACATATTGACTAAAGATTACAAGATTTCTAAATCCATTATTTCCCCATGTTGTTTCATAAAATAAATAGTGAAATGTTTGTTTGTGTAGGCATTTCTGTATCCTTCTTATCAATGTACCGCAATTTTCACAGTGCCAAGCATGTTGAAAAACATGTGTTGTATTGTTCTATGGATTTATGGCCTTTTTCTTCTCTTTGTTTGAATTGAGCTGTAAATCAAAAGCCAAAGTTAACAACTAGTGGAGAGAGACATGCTGTGTTAACATCTGTGTTAGAGGTTGTGCATATTTAATTAATATGTCTGTAGTTTGTAAATATATTTATTTTATCAGCTACAGACATTGAGAAGCATTATATTATCAGTACCTGTGTACAGTGATAGTTGGTCTGAGATCACAAAAAACATTTGAAACAGCAAGAACAGTAACAAGGTGGCCGAGCAAGTATTTTCTACAGTTATTTCTTATTTTATGATCAGAGGTTTTTACATTTTATGAGCAATGGAGCGATACAGTATATTTTAGAACTGTGTGGTTATTAAAACAATTTAAGGATGGTTTTAATTAAAAGCCAAAAGGTAGAACAGCACTGGAGAGGGAGGGAGACAGAGATGGAGTTTCAGCTTTGTCAGTACCTGGAACAGTTTGTGCTGTAGATGCAACCTGGTCTCTCCAACGTTCTCATTAATCTGTGGGGATCCTCCTTCCTCTCTGAAGTGAACCTGTCAGAATGAAAGCCCCTGGGGTTCCTGACCTCACTTGGTGGGGGCGCTCCAGGTGGGAGGCTGATTAGAGGACAAAGCCAGCCCCAGTGCATGGATCCTGGAAAGGCAGATGGTCCTTTTCGGCTACAACTAGAAAAGACAAATGGTGTGCCTTGTTGTGTGTGTGTGCCACTGGTAACTTTATTTCATAGAAAGCTGTGGCAGGGTGCCCCGCCCCAAGTGCGAATTTTTGTGTTTTATGTTGTATGGTGTGTGTTATTGTTGGTGTGGATGTATTGGTGCACGGGGTATAAATGAGTGTGTAGCACGAGTGATTTAAAATGTAGAGTTGTATTTAGGCACCGGATTGCACAATGTCTGCAAACATGCAGATAAAATGTGTATTAGTATGTGGGCACAAGGATTGCACAAATGAGTTCATGTGCTGGGATTCAAATCAATGATTAATTAGTAATTGAATCCCAGGACATCTCTCTCTCTCTCTCTCTCTCTCTCTCTCTCTCTCTCTCTCTCTATATATATATATATAATATATATATATTCGATATATATAATATATATATATATTATATATATATATATATAATATGTACAGAGATGCACGAATCACGAGCTTAGAATTAGAATGAGATACAGTGGCTACACTTACTGTTTATACACCAGCACAATGCTTGTTTGTTCTGTTTGTTTTGGCCACTGTGCCATTTTGTATGGTTCAAGTGTTTTTTGTTTTTAAGCCTTTTATTTTGTTGATTTTTTGTTGATTTGTAATAACGGCTCAACGGCGCATTTATTCACTGTACTGTTGTGACTTCCTTCCTGGTCTGACATCACCACAGGAGCCATCGTGTCACACTCACGTAAGCTACTTGCGCTTAGTCTTTTTGGACAGGGCAAATACATACCCTATTACAAAAAAAAAGATGTAAGAACAGCAGCAATATTGATTTTTACAGTGAGCCTTTAAATTACATTTTTTTCTGGCTCCTGCTGTTAGTTTTCAAGAAAATGTAATCAAAAAGCAAACTTGTGACTTGTATTAGTGATTCATTAATCTTTATTGAATATCCAAACTATTGCTGGGTCCTGTTTTGGGGGTAAATGGCCCATTGCTTTGTTCTCAAAAGCACAGCACTTTTCACTGTTATTGTATTTATTTATTTATTTATTTATTTAACCTTTAGCTTATTTGTTAAAACAGACCGTGCCAGTTATGAAAACGTTTAATACAAAATGTCTATAGACTCTGAGACATTATAACCAAGACAGATACAAATAATAATAATAATGATGAAACACTACCTTTAACTGTTGATTTGTTATAAAACTGAAGCAGACCAATCCATCAGCCCAGAGGTTTTGGAAAAGGAGAAATGTATCCTGTTATTCCTGGAAAATGCAGATTGTGTTACACTGTAGCATTAAAATTTGTTGAAGATGAAAGTGTTCTGTGAAGATAAAGACTCCCTCTGGCTGCTGGGAAAAAAAAAAAAAAAAAAACACTGCTTGACTCATGTCACTGAGTGATGAAATTGATAAACAAATGTGTAACATCACAGAGCCTGCTGTGAAAACAACCTGGAGCGATAGAGTTGTTTGTTACACCAAGTGCTCTGCCTAGTCTGGTAAACCTGGTTAGGATCTGGGATTGCTTTAACACAGATGGGTAAGGCTGTTAATAAGAGCTGAAGTTTGGGCAAATTATAGCCAGGAAATGTAATCCTCTGTAGGTCATCCTACAAGTACACTTTACTGAATGCTGTTGTCTTGAATACAATTGTTGGATTATAGTCTGTAGGTTACTCTGAAAAACAAAACTGCTGTAAAACCAGGGTTAAACATCCTGTGAGGTATTAACCACTTTAGACTCTCCAGCCAGCAGAATAGCAGTTATGTGCTTGGGGTTGTTCTCTTGAATTTCAGTGTTTATACCTTCCAAAAGACAGAAACCCTTGGGGAAAGAAATGTTACAGTGCAAATCTTCTTGCATAGCCTTTATAAGTGTGTTTATCCACTGTTTTAAATGCTAAAAAGAATTTGGTGAAAGCTGAAATCGCTGTCTCCATTAAAAAGCTAATTTTAAAACAACCCTGGAAGAACTGGTTATAAACTCTTCAAAATGTGGCATGAGGTCAAGGGCTCTGGAACTAGGGGCGCTGGGGGTGCGGTAGCACCCCCTGACTTTGTATGGCTTCTATCATATACAGGGGTTACAGTTTTGTTCATTGGCTTTCAGCACCATCACTTTAAATATTGTTCCAGTGCCACTGCATGAGGTAGCTGTATTTCTCCAAAGTTCAGTCTTAGTATTAGTTAGTGTTCTTATTCTGCTATAGCGCTGACCCCTATCTCCCTCCCCACCTCATCTTACAGGAAAGCAAGTGTAGAAGAGGGCTGAAAGTGTTCCTCCCACCTGCGAGAAGCATGCGGCCGGAGGATGTCTGAAGCTGGATGGGGCTGTAGCAGTCGACTTCTCTCCAACACCTCTAGAGGAATGATTGCTTTGTGGTTCACACTCTGTTTTTACCTAGCGACTGTCAACAGCATTCCTGCAGCCAGGCTGCCCATCGCCCAGCTGGAGGAGAGGACGACAAACAGACCCTCAGGTAAGACTGGAGAAACCGTTCAAGGGAGGCTGCAATCTCACCAGCCACGTGAAGTCTGCACAGTTGTCTTTTTACTCAGAGAGCATGTGTCCAGGGCTGGATTAATGCAGGGGCTTTAGGGGCTGCGGTCCAGGGTCTAGGATTTTAAGGCGTTCCAAAAATATATAGAATTTGGAATGCAATATACAAATAAGTAGTGTGTGACTACATGGTTTGGAACATCAGGGCTGTTTTATCAGTAGGAGCAGCGACTGCATGATCATATGACTTGACCTTTTGTTCATTTTAAGTTTGATTCATCTTTACAATTGGTATATGACATTTAAAATGGTGGATCTGCAATAACCAAAGGTAAATTTACAATAGAGTGTTTGATATCGGGCATGGGTGGTGGTAAAACAGTAAAGGGAAGGAACTGAATATGCAATGCTAGACCCCAAAACTATAGTACCCCTGGGGCCCCATCAGTCTTAATCAGGAACTGCACGTGTGACATGAAAAGATATAGGGATGGAAATAAGACTTCCATTGCATAGCAGTTTGATCCATTCCTGGTTATACTCTGTTTAATAAGACACACCTTAGCTTGTTCCCGATACACTGTGACTAATCAAGCTTAGCTAGTAAAACTTGGAGTGGTTGAAACTGCTATACAATAGAGGTCTTATTTCCATGCCTGAGGTGATGTGTTGTACCAGGATTCCAACCCAAAGCACAGTGAATTAGCTATACCACTGTAAAAAGTTCTTAACATAACTATTCGAACATAATTCTTTGTGTACAGGGACAGACACTTCCAAACTGGTCTTTGCAGGTGCTGGTTGGTTTAGTTAGCATAGTGTTTACTAGTGCTGTGCGCAAACACCCCTCAACTGGATTGCAAGTTCTCTTCTGGTTTTTGCCCCAGATTCTTAATTGTGTTGCTCCTTTTTTTCAAGTCCTGCCTTTCGCGGCACTATAACTGTGATGTGTAAAAACAACACACTGTGATTTGCTGTAGGAACCTTGGAATAGTGCCCCTTTCTGTTTATGTGAAGCACCGTGAAGAGTTATTTTACTGGTAGCAGAACAAGGTCAAATTTGCTCTTAATCTCTATCTGATGACAATCTCTCTCCATCAACAGGTAAGTGAAGCTTGCCAGTTTGCAGATGCCAAAGTATTGTAATCTCCTATTTGTAATCAGTGGAAGGTAATCTATATCCCACTCAGTATAGAGAAACACAGATGGAGATTTAGCGGGAGCGTGCAGTGGGGGGGAGCAATGCTGAGTTATTTTACAAATAATTGTGGGGTTTACTTTAAATGCATGTACTGTATTTAGACATGGCAGAACATTAAGAAAGCTAGATGGCACACACAACCTCATTTGTAACCCTTTCCCAATCTTACATCATTGCAGTCGTAGAGTAAATCACCTCTCTAATTTTAGCAAGGTTGTGAAACAGTTACTGAAGTAACACTGGCCACCTACTGCTGTCTCCAAACTTCACATTCTTCATCTGTTAATCTGTGATCTGGAGCAGGGAAAAGATAGCTGGTTGACGGGTGATTGATAACTTGCAGAGTTTGGCTTATAATAGAAAAGGTGGCAGTTTCCAAGGTGGAGATAGTATAAACATGGTGACAGCACGCTAGTTTAATGATGGCAGTGCACTAGCTTCATGCGCCATACTGAATCCGCTTCGTTTAATTAGAAAACACAAGGCAGTAAAATGGCCAGTGATTTTAAGAAAGGCAACTGTGTTGCTAAGTGTTAAAAAAAAATAAGGTTACAGAGTGTAATTGAAATATTTCACTCTATACAAGGTGCAGTCAGAGGCCCCTTTTGAAGCTATTAAATTATTTTTAGTTCAGTCGATGGCAATTTTATAGTTAAGAGGTACAAAATAAAACTGAATCGTGTCTGCAGGTTTGTAAAATTTATTATTATTATTATTATTATTATTATTATTATTTATTTATTTATTTATTTATTTATTTATTCATTTATTTTTTTATTTATTTTTTTAAGGACATTGTTTGAAGAATAAGAAAAGGCACAGCCCTGTAAATTTGCTTTACAGAGGCCCTGGGTGACTTTGTGTGTGTGTGTATGTATTTGTTTGTTTGTGCATGTGTGTGTGCACGTGTGGTTTAAGAGGAGAGGACACCCCCCACACACACTTCTTTAACACTATAAATCACACCAGGGGTTGTTGTGTCATTAAAGGAGCTGTAATAAAACACCAGATTCTGAATGTAACTCACTATGGCTCATTTTTCACAGCCCAAATGAGCTGATTTATGGGGAGACTGCTCAGCCCTGGTCATGTGGCCTCTGCTGATGTTTGCTTTTTTAAAAAGTGAAAGCGATGTGCTCTACTTTTTACCTGAAGTGCCATTTGCCATTGTATTGTTTCTGGAATAAGCATAAACAAAACAAGCAAAGTAAGCGTAAACATCAAAATTATGAAATCTCTGTCTGCAATTCTTAATAACAAAAGATTAACCCTTAACGAGATAAAAGCAAAAACTGAACTTATGTATGTCAAGTTAAACAGACATGCCTCTTTATTGAGCGTTTTTTTTTTCAATAATGTGTGCTAACAAAATGTCCGAACCACGTTTCATCACACTTGAATAAACTCCTCTGTAGATGTGTTGTAAGAATATCGGTATCACCCCTGCATACAGTTGCTGTATTTGTGAAGGTATGATTTCTGAACCCAACATCATGTTGTCTTAAACAGGCACTTGTTTGTAAAGTGTGGCTCTTTGAATGTGTATTTGTGGATTAGAGTTATTATCATTACATTTTAATTAGTGTAGAATGTCTCATGCATTGAACAAAGCCTAATTTGAAATGTAATCACAAAGCACGTTTGATGTTTGTATGTAATTTATATTAATTATATTCAACACCCACCACTTATTGTAGACTGTTTTATCAAGCGTTGTCAGCACGTCCTGGGTTTTATAACCCCCTCCACTGAAGTGAAAGTCCAGTATACTGTCAAAGTATAAACTAAGTCATTAATGAGTTTAAATTTCCTCGATGCCTCATACTGAAGCGTTCTTTCATTAGTATGTGGGGTCCTTGTTGGGAGTTCAAAAGGACAGGCAATTGAAATGCCTCTAAGCAGAGACAGAAGTTACGTTAAAACATTAGCTTTACCATAAAAAAAGAAAATACATTACTAGAGCAAAAGGCTGGGGCGATTTCCTCTAACAGCACTTGGTCTGCAGGGAACGCCTTGCCCTTTCAACCAGGAGTGATAGGATTTTTTCGTAGGTGTGTCTCTGCTCTCCGTTCCTTAACAAGCCCACTGTCAGCTATTGCATTTGTTTGCCCAACCTGTAGTGTTCACTCCTTTTAAACAAATCCATCCCATTGGAGCGTGTATATTAGCAGCGAACGATATCTCACAGGAGGTGTCCTCTGTGACCACAACTTTGAGACATCTCCACAGGGAGGTGTTCTGCTCTTGGCAGGAAGAAGGCAGATGGCGGATTGTGGGCTGAATAAAATCCAAATTGAACACAAGGGGCCTCATCTGGACTTCACTTCTCCTCCTCCTCCCCCCGTTCTCTGACTCTTACTCTCATTCTCGTGGCTTGCTGCAGAGTGAACAATATACATTTTCTTTTTTTTTATGAATGAAAGTAGGGAGGCAGGGCAGAGCTGAATGTGAATGTCATTCACATGCAGACCTGTAGTTGATTGGGGGAGCTGAATAAAGCCTGTTTTGTGTTCTTTTTTTATTTCTCACGTGCACGGTCTGAACATTTTAGGCAGCGCAAGAATAGGTAATCTCTATACAAGGAGAACCTTCCATTCCTAATTATTGTTATTGTTCAAATCAGGTGGGCACTATAGATAGCAGAGTTCTCTCTCTCTCTCTCTCTCTCTCTCTCTCTCTGTCTCTCAGTTCCTCTGCAAGACCTTTTGAAGGAGAAACCATCATTGACATTTGTTTGTCTACAGTTGCTTGTTTTATTTCTTGAGTTGTTATTTATTGCCAGGAGAAAAAAAAACTCTTTGAGTTACAGTATCCCATTTCCCATGGTCTTCTTTTCTCAGAGGCAGGACTGGCCAGAAAGGTATGTTCTCATACTTACTACTAACTGCATTTGTTAACAAGATACTGGTTACCTGTAATACCTTGTTTTCACAAATTACTGACAGTCAGATTCTGTCTGATATTATCTCTGACACAACTCCAGACTAGACTTATATCAGAGTAGCCTCTGTTTCATTAAGTGTTCAATATCAGAGATGATTTCCTTAGTTATCAATGGTTCAGGAGAACACCTTGACACAACTATGGTTGAGTGGTGTGTAAGGTGCTTTAGAGACAGGTGTCAATGGACTTTAAGAGTAAGCCTGCATAGGTGGCTTCTGATGTCTTCAAATAGACTGTTTTGAAGGCAAAATGGCATTGGATTATTGTATTTCTTGTTATGAAAATACATTGCTTATATGTTTAACTCCAGTTCGTGCTTAGAAATAATTTGATTTCATGCATACAGCTAGTCTGTCTTTGGTAGGTGTTTTTTAAAAATGAGAGGAAATGAGTCAATAATATGATTTGTTTATCTCTTAGTTGATTTATCATTATCAGGGTGTTGCAGATAATATATGAGCTTTTAACATGATCATTACAGAGAGTAAATAGCCTCAGATTAACCAGGAGTCTCCTGGAGCGTTGAACAGAGTAGCCAGTACATTTGAGCCGGCATTAATTAAATATAGCAGGGGAAATAAACTCCCAAATGCATATCAAAAACTAAAAACAACAACAAAAAATCCATTAATGTTGTGCGAGGGAAGGTCTTGGTTTTTTAATACAAAGGACATCATTTTGCTGTTTGTGCCGAGGGTCTGAACAGACTAACCCTCTGCAGCATTCCTACAAGTCTACAAATGGAAAGAACTATAGTGGAACTGCAGAGCTCAAGCCTGTGGAGGGTCCCATCACTGCGGATCCCTGTAGAGAAGCTTTTGATATGACTTTCTACTGCTGATCTGTTTTCACCGCTAAACTGCTGTCACTCAATGAGCTTTTCATTATTCTATTTTTCCGTGCCATTTTTGTCAAAGAAATGAAAGACTTTGCCTGAAATTGAAATGTGTGTCAGCTGGTGGTGTCAAGATTAGAAGTGTTTACTGAAGTGTAAGCTGGGGAAAGCAATTGCGGGAGAGTTTGCTTATCTGAAGTGTAAGCTGGGGAAAGCAATTAGTTTCCCTATCTTTAAGTTTTCATCTTCTGTACAAATGGAATTGTAAATTAACATTTAAATATTTAGAGGTGGTTATAAATATTTTAACCGTTAGATAATTTTTTATAAATAGGAAATAATAATAAAAAAATAAAACTTTTTCGGGCTCTGGATGAGTTTATTTTAAAATTTGTTTGAATTTAATTGTCAGTTGACCATAAAATATAAGATAATAAAGGAACTAGAAATAAAAAGAAATAAACACTATAAATAAAAATTCAGGACTGTAAAAGGACTGTAATAAAGGTAACAATAGAGGGAGTTAAGACTCGTGTAAATGATGGAAAGTCACGTAGAGTTAAACTTCAGCAATTTTGTGTACTTAAACAAACTTACAGAGACGCAGAATTAACAAACTACTCATAAAACAAAAAATGGTTAGAGACTATCAGAACTTTGCTTTGGGCAGACCCTGCACTGCCATGAGAAGAAGAGAAGGAACCAGGGCTTGATTCATTCCTTAGTCAGAAGGTGAGATAGACTCTTGTATTTGTTGGATATTTTTATTAAATAGCAATGCCTGCACTACATTCAAGTACTTTATTTTTTATTTTTTTTAACTCCCAGGCAATAGTCCTCCCTTTTGATTTAGTTATATTAGCTTAAAGAAAATCAAGAACGTCAATGCTTGCACTCAGAGATAAGCTCACATCTATATACCAGAGGGTGCAGTGTGGTGCCTTTAAAAATATATATTTATTGACAGCAGCTAAAACTACTGCATGACCCAGTAAAATGCTAGATATTTGCATTCCGAACCAGTCTGTTTTTACTCTTTCTGATTGGCTCACCTTTGGTGACAACTTTGGAACGTTAGCATCAGGCAGTGGGTGGGGCATTGTTTGGTTAATGTCTTTCATCATTTCTAACACAGTATATGTTTTTGTTTGTTTTTTTGTTTGTTTATTTGTGGTTGTTACTTCTACTTCCTAACTAGAAATGCCAGTAATTACATTATACAGATACTGTAATAGGAAAACTGAGCAAAATGCAAGAGAAATGGCAAGACCTATATTTTTTTTTTTTTCCAGGAGACTCTTACAATGTGGTGCCTATATGAAACTAGGACACTCGTTGTTGGAATGACAATTAATGCTGACTTAATGTAGACACGATTGCAGACCTTTGTTTGGCTAAAGACAGACACTTTTAGTTTTGGTTATATCTATATTGTTTGTAAATTTGTAACTATCTTTAGTCCTGTGCCCCTAGAGAATGCAGCGTAACACGGACAACACACAAAACCCCTTTTCTTGCTCTTGCTGTGACAATCTTTTTTTTTTTTTTTTTTTTTTTTTTTGCAATCTTTTGATAGTGTGCTCTGTTAGGACGGCTGGGATTATAGACTTTGTTCAGAGGTATTTACATCCGGTTAAGGCGAGTTAAATAGAGATTAGGGCAAACACACTAAATGAGAGCAATCCAAATGGGATAGGATTAAGAATCTGCATAGCTGTGAAACACTGTGGAGCATTCATCTGAATGTCAGGTGGTCCTAGCTCACTGACTGCGCAAGCGTTAGTTTTGTTTATTTTATTCACTTTGTACCCACAGGGCCAGCACAGGTACATCTCAATAGTGTAAGCACTAATACAACAAGAGACCTAAGTAGACTGTACTCACTAAAATAACAACACAACAATTATTAGATATCCAAGTAATATCAGTATACATACAATACACAAATATATTAAAAGATGAAGATATGTATGTTTATGTTTAAATTTCATTACAACTAAAACAAGTTCACCTCAAACGCAAATGACACTGAACAGCAGTTTTAAACCCGGAGATGCTTGACAGTGACACAGTGGAATCCGGAAGGGCATTCCAGAACACCAAGGCTGTGCCAAAGAAAGAATAATGACACATCTGAAGAGATAAGGACTGATTGTCAGAGCAGCTCTGTGGGGACTCTCAACCCAGGCCTTTACGAGCACAGCCTGACATAGAGGTAGAACACAATGAATGTAGAACCTTGTAGAAATGAACAAGGAAATGTCTTAGTTACTGTGGACAACTGGTGTGGGTAACAACTTCTGGAATGGAATATGTGTGTGTGTGTGTAACTTTCCATTCATTGCGAGTTGTGTACATTTACTAAAAGTTCATTTATATGTGTGTCATTGTACAGAAAACCATTAAAGCTGTGCAAAAGTGGTCTGTTACTGCATAATTACAAAAAGCAATGTCATTTAGCGATGCTTTTTTAAAACACATGTTGTTATAAGGAGTAGCAGATTGTGATTAGGATAATGAAAGTGTGCCTGCATGGTAATTTGAATAACCTCACAGACAGAACAGAAGCATAATTGCCGCTGATGTAAATCCTTTTTTAGTGCAGTGATTCGTATCACAGAAGAACTAAACTTTGTTAATAGCCCGTAAGACTAATTTTGTTTCTGCTGCTCACATTGTCTTCTTGGTCTAACTTTCTTTTATTTTTTTATTTGCAGAATCACTGTGGAAAACAAGGCAATTTTGTTTAGTTCCTCTGTAATTCTCAGTTCAAACTTGTCTAGCTCAATATAAAAAATAAAAACACATTTAAAGTAGCTGCCCCTTTCCAAAACACTGAATAAGTAAAATAGTCCTGACACATTAACTGCAGTGGATACCCTATCTGAACTGCTAAACCAGTTTCTTTTAAATAAGGTAACAGCTAATTACTGTAATTTGTGTGTAATTGCATAATTTAAATAACAACAATGGATTTAATATTACACAATAGCCCCTATTTATAAGGGCTTTTTACTACAGAGTGCAATTTGCAGTGTTAGTCTGAAAATAACACTGGTATTTTACAAAGCTAGTACAAAACCACCATTATATATATATATATATATATATATATATATATATATATATATATATATATATATATATATATATATATATATAATTTGTCAATAGTTCTCTACTGGTGCATAGAAAATGTGACAAGGGGCAGATTTTTTTAATACTATTTACCTAGTCCTGGTTGCACCTTAACTTTAGCAAAACACTTTTTTTTTTGTTTTTTTTTGTAAATATTACCAAACTACAAAAGATCCCAGATCTAAAGGGCAGACCTCAAAACCCCATACATGGTCTTTGCATAATAATGGCTAGCTAAGGTCATGCTGTGTTTTTTAAAGGTCAAAATCTTTCACATAAGACTGCTTTAAAGACTGCTTACAACAGGGCATGTGAAACTGATTTCATTAAACAGCTAGGTGACTTTTAGTTAGGTGTCCAAGTTCTGTTTCATGCTTTATTAATGACTTGTTTTTGTCTCACACATGAAGTGCTTTGTAAGTCTTGTTGTTGTTGTTTCTTCCTTTTAAACACAAAAAATTGACATCTCAATTGAAAGCAGCCTCGTGATTTCAGGAGGGGGTGGCAAGTGGGTTCTGCTGCATCCACTGCATTGTCCAGCTGGGGAGAGTAGAGGCACAATCAGTCAAGTGGTTTGCCCAGAGGTCATGTATTGGGTCAGTGGCTGAGCTGGGATTACAGCTGTCATCTTGGATGCATGTTCATTAGTGTGTCAGCTCTCTTTGGCTCTCTCTGAGTCTGAGCTCCTCAGCAATGTTGGTTCACTTTCAGCAGAGATCTGAAGAGAACAGGGGGGGAATACTCTTACTCACTAAGGCAGAATTTGTAGTTTTATATTTGACTCGATGGCATGCTGTTTAGCCTGTACCAATGTAGTGTTAAAACTGAAATCTTGATTCGTACTATGTGAATCAGTAAAACTGAAACCCTGATACGTACTTTGTGAATCAGTAAAATTGAAACCCTGATACATACTGTGTGAATCAGTAGCTGCTCTTCTAGTAGGAAACTATGTGTTAGTACCATAACCTGCTCAAGTAAGCTGGGACCATTACAGTTTTTAAGTCAAGACTGAAAACATACTTTTATAAAATGGCATTTTTGTTGTAGTGGGTTTTAACGTAACCTTCGTATTACATTATTATGTGTGTGTGTGTGTGTGTGTGTGTGTGTGTGTGTGTGTGTGTGTGTGTGTGTGTATATATATATATATATATATACACACACACACGCACATTTTTTATTGTACTGTTTAAATATGTTAGTTAAATGGTATGATTGTAGTAGACGTGTAATATGTTTAAAAAATGTAAGTCAAAACCAATTGTTCCAAACCGAAATCTCCAGGACCTCTTTGATTACAAAAATAGTTGTCTGCATCTCTCTTTCTTCAAATAGGCAGGTGTCGTTGTTCATGTACTGACCTTGGCACCACTGAAGATGAATCGAATGTGCCAGGACTGGCGATAGCCTCGCACACGCAGCCTCTCAGCAGCTTACAATCACAAGCTCCTCGCTTCCAGCCACCTCTGCGTCCTTCGCAGCGCGGCTAAGTGGCTGATAACATTGGTGAACACTGAACAAGATAACTGGCAGCCCGCTCCTTGTGCTGATTTTGGACTGCACTTGGAAGGCCACAGGAAATGGGATGGTAAAGGCAAGATGCCATGTTAGCTCCTTGTTTACGGCAGGATGCTGTTTCAAGAAATCTTTAAGGAGGCATGTGTAGTAATTTGTACAAGTGTGCAGACAGATGACAACATGCAGGATGCCTGCCTCTGGGCTTTAGTGTCTCTTTCAGGGCAACAGATAAGCACCTGCCAGTTCTGCCAGAAGTGAATGAAGATCTTACTTTGAAGGAACATCTCGTGAAAACCAAGCTTGTTTTTATTATTGCTGAATGCTTGTACACAGTTCAGTCTCCAGGTCTGAAGCAATCAAGTCACTTGACTTCTAGTAGTAGTAGCATTGCACTTATAACCCTGAAATGGGAACGCGGAGGTCCTGTTTTTGAAATTCAAGGCTGTATTTCAGCCTTTTTAGGTGTGGTCACCGTTACAGTGAGAGCTAGCACTCAATGGTTTTCTGTCTGTGTATAAATAAAAGAATGGATGGATTGTAATCAGTTTAGTTGCCGTGCTGGCAAATTACTTTAAATGTACCGTAAGTGCCACCATAGACCTTAAAATTAACTTATCTACAGTGAACAAGTAAAATGTGTGTGTAATTGCATAACATTTATAACTAAGATTATATAGCATGGTGTCATGGATGGTCATGTGGGTGGTGACGTCAGACCAGGAAACGAAACAACAACACAGGATGGTACGGCCAAACGGCTCGTATTTAATAATAAACAAAAATAAACATACAGTTGAAACAAAAGACATCAAAAGAAATGGGCTCATTGGCCAAAGCAAAATAACACACACACTTACAATTATTGTCAAAACGAGTACCTTTGTTCTCTGTAATACGATGGCATTCGCGCTCTCTTTCTCTATAGTTTCTCCTCTTAACTCCCTAGCGCTAAGCCCAGAGTGGGTCTTTTATACTGTGGCTGGAGCCTTAATTACCCATTTAAACAACTGCCTTATTAAGGCTCCAGCCACATTCCCACAGGCTTTATTGGGATAGAGATTAAATCCCATCCCCGCCAGCTACACTTTATGAGGCCGGCTTTTTCACCGGTCTCGAACAACAAATAATGTCGGAAGGCATTCGTCCATCCACACAAAAATATAATTTATATCTATTAATAATAATAATAAAAGGGACAGGCCTAGAGCTCTTAGTTTTCATTTTTTGATCACGTGTTGTCCCCTTTTTTTTCTTTTTTTTTTTAGCTGACTTCAGTTAAAGTGTTGATTGTGAAACAAGTTCATTTTAGTTTTTTTCTCCCATAACTTGATTTTGACTGTGATTCTGTTTCATTCATAATGTCCAAAAAAAGACAGCTCTTTATTTTTAATTCATGCAAACGGCAAGTGAAGTTAAATTGATTTAATTAAATTGTAATTAAGAAGAAACTATTATTTGCAAAACAGGTTAGAACATTTTTGCAACGAGTCATTAAAATTTTAAATCCGGGAAAAGCAATTCAACTGAGCTCACTTTTTGTGTTCGGTTTGAATTAAATATAAGGAGCTGCCTTTTCTTTTTTTTTCATTGATAATGTAAAAAAAAAAAAAGTTCTACAATCAAGGCTTTTCCAAGAGTTTAATTAAGAAATGGAGTCGGATCACTATAACTTTAAAGGGACTTCACGTGACCAACAATAAAAACCGAAAATGAACAGCTCTACCCACGCCAAACAAAAACTTGCTCAAGTTGTTACATCAATTCTTTACTGAATGCCATAAGGAGAATCTGCTGACTGCTGAGGCGTGTTTTCAGACAGGCTAGCTTGTATCTCCTCAAGTCTGATCCAGGAGGATATTCAGTTGAAAATATGCGATTCGTTTCATAATGACATTTGTTGCTCACCTTGTAGAGTGCAGTGTGCAAACGATTTGGTCTCCACGAAGCGAACAAGCGCTTAATTCAAAATTATGAAATTAACTTTCAACTGCACTTCCGGCCTTCACTCAGAGGTTTTTCCCTCCATATTTAGAGGTTTTTATTCCTTACTCAGGGATATCTGGAGGTCAGAATTGAACAAAGGTTTTTTTAAAAGGTGAATATGGATTTTTAAGAGGTTTTTTTTTTTAATTTAAATACCTCAAGTTCATAATTAATTCAAGCCCTCCCATTGCAAACATGGCAGTTGTGGCTGGAATGTGAAATATCATGTGCCAATGTAAGAAAACGCCGCAACCCCAGGAGAAAACTTACAACGTTATAAAGCCTAGGAAACTGCACTCGCTAGACATACACTGTTCTAGCTCCGCTTTAGAGCTTGAAAGCTCTTGAGAGAAGGAGGTGTTCGCAATGGCTCCACCGCTAAGCACAAATACTCACCAGCGTGGGATGTTAAGGAGGCTTTCAAAAGTGAATTCAAAGTATTGACAACATCTAGTTTCAGACACCTTAGTCTTTAAAACTACTGTATTTCAAATGAAAATCTTATCAACCTGCTGTATTTGAATTAAACATATGTTTGAATTATGATTATTATGTTCATGATACGGCTGAAATTTTCAGTCTTTCAAAAACTTTTAAGTTCTTCACAATTTTTTTTTTTTTTTTTTTTTTTGATTTTCAACTTTTATAATCCGGTTGTGCAAAACCTTTATTAAATACAGGCCTTATGTTTTATCACATGCTTATCTAAATAATTAATAATTGTTAATATGGGTAGTTTTATTGCAGTACTAATGCATTTATTTATGCTATAACCTCATGTAACTCCAGTCATACTCTTAACAATAAATCAGTTATGATTTTCTTCAGGTTTTATTTTTGATGTTTACTCATTTTTCACAAAATGTGTATATTCTTCTCAGTAATCACCAAAGTAAGAGCATTTTTACAGCCAATCACAGTATTTTGATAATTTCATATTTCAGTTTGTTTATTTAAAAAAAAAAAAAAAACAACCTTGGAATGCTCAATATTAGCCCTTTTCCATTATTTCATATCAGTGTTATAAAAGTAGAAATCTGGAGGGTTTCAGTCCAAATGTAGAAGGTTTTTTTTTTTTTTTTTCAAACTTGTAGAGTTTTTTTTTTTTTTTTTTTTTTTTGTTTTGTTTTGTTTGTTTGTTTTTTTTTTCATGATCTGGCAACACTAGTCAAAGGTCATCAAGTGACGAGATGTCCTTGCAGTGAACATGCAGGCTCAAAGAAACCGGAGAGAGCGAAGGGGAGAAAAAAAAGAATAATAAACATGGATGAATACAGAGAACACAAATAATAAACTTGTGTTTATTTTTAGTTTTTCTCTTGTGTTTTTGTTTATTATTCTTTCTTCACTTGATTCGAGGCACAAAGGGTGCGTCACCCAGCATTTCACTGCCCAGGAGTCACGGTTTGGCCACCTCTGTTATGTGGGATACATTAATATTAGTTTGTCTTCAAGTATTATTTAATGAAAACTAATTTAGAATGATAGGAAGCTTAAAAAACAAGTTTGGCCAGGGTTCAGATCGGTGAGTTTTTAGGGCTGCTGTCATTCACTGGATCGTACGCTCTCTTATCACTGGAGAATCCAGCTGCTTAAAAAGGGGAAGGGGGGAGGGTATATCAGTGTGTCAATAATTTAGCAGCCAAACCGCAGGGACCTCAAACTAGCTGTTTCCTTAATACGGTTCTATAACATTTAATTAAGAAGGTTTGGTGACAGGGGCAGGGGCGGCCCCCTATACCCCCCCGACTGTGAAGGGGGACCACTGAGCTTCTTCCCTGGTGTTGAGTAGCTGCCTGATTATCACTCACATCATTTATCTGCAAGTTTGTAAGGGTGCTTAACGGGCTTCTGTCAGCCTGCGACTCTGCATCTTTGAAAGCGTTTTTGCCTCTGTGTGTGGATTTGGCTCTTAATGTGTGAGTGTTTGTTATGTATACCTTTATGGGCCTCACTGGGAAAAAAAAAAAACAGTATTTCTGGGAACAAGACAATAGTATGTTCCTAATCTTTTCCTCATGGACCACTAAAGGTCCATTTTGGGATGTTGTTGTGGTTATTTTATTTATGTATTTTATAAATTACTTATTGAAATCTGGTGATGCACACAGAACAATTACCACAAACCCTTTCAAATATCAGTAGTGGCCATTTAAAAACAAAAAAAATTGGTCCCAGAATGTGTGCAATAATTAAAGGGCTTTAACTTGGTTGCTTGAGTGAAATCGCTAGACATTATGTATATACATTTCATCAACTCCTTCAGCACAAGACAACCCTACTAATGAAATGGTTTCAGTGTCTTACATGGAAGTACAAAGTCATACAAAATATATAGAGCTGCATGACTGATTTCTGTTAGAGGTCTACACAGTGTTTAAGTGTTGTATTGCTGTTGAAATTCACATGTTTATTTGTTTTAGCCAATCCCAGTGCTCTGGTCCAACAGGGACTGGTGAGTTTTAAGCACAAGATAATGGTTGGGACCGATGTTATGTCACTGGCATGTATCTAACCCCTAGAGCTACTGTACTGCATATTAGTCTGTTTTTCATCAAAGTGAACACAAACTGATTCAACGTCTTGCCTGAAAAAGAATGCATGGACATTTTTGGTGCTTTACTGGGCAAGCTTCATTAGTGACAAACAAATAACAAAATGCTGCACAGTTTTCTTAAAAAAATAGAGTTCCAACATGTGACTGATTTCTATTTCCATAAGTCCATTCTGGTGTTCAGACTGGCAAACCTTGTTTGTAGGAGAAGAGAGTAAGGTTTTTTCTTTCCACCATGGACCAGCTTGAACAAACTGAAGCTGGTCTGTATGAGTAAACGTGTCATTATGTAGGTCTGAAGGTAATATGTAACTCTGAGTGATAGATTGCTAGGGGCTCATTCACTGTTTTTTTATAATGTTGGGTGTAACAGTGACACATTCCAAGAACACTTTACCTTATTTTTCAGAAGGAAAAAAAGAAAGTAGTTTCTTTCCTTCATTTATCCGTGTGTGTGTGCATGCATGTACAGTTTGTATATAGGTTATCCAAAAGTGTTATTTGCAATTTGGTCATGATGATGATGAAGAAAAATTGGCAGCATTCCTAACAGTTGCACAGGGGAAACCAAATATTTTCAAATAGCCTTAGAGCAGTCAACATTGCCTCAACTAAGACTCAGATTAGCGATAGCTTCCATTCTCAGGGGACTGAAATTCCACATTGCCGGCACTGCATAACCAGAAGATTTCATACCAGAGTTTGTTCGTACTCCAGGGACAGAAAATTGGCCCATAACTTGAATTGGTAGAATATAAGCCTTGAAGCAGGATGGAAAAATAGCCAGTATTATTAAAAGTATATTACAAGTATAATCATATACAATTTGTATTAGTTACTTCAAACATTTTATAACTGCTGTTGTCTGTGAATGGGTAACCGATCTGCCCTGTAATGCCACTAGCAGTTAGAAACTCATCTTGCCAAGAATAGTCCTACTAGGATTAATAGTGCGTCAGTTCAACCACTGAGACATAGCAATTTGCTTAGCTTCCTTGTGCTTGCCTGAGTCACACCCTGGCTTTGAAGTACAAGAAGTGCTGTACCCGACTGGGAATCACTGACTCCGTAAATAAATAAATCAATGAATACACAAATAAACACACTGCATTACACACATTTTTTGGTCTCAAAGTCATTTGTTTTTGAGAATATTGGTAGGTACTGTAGAACTATGCACTGTGCTTCCAGTTTTCTACTAGAAGAACACGCTATGGTACTGAAATTGAAGTCGTCCCTTTTGATACATGCAACAAAAGCTTAATTAAATACCATTTCAAGGCTAAACATTTGCAGCCATGGGTAGAATAGACTGTAGAGAGTGTTTGTCTGAGTTTATCGGTAAGTTATAACATATAATTTATATTGTGTCCCACAAGGCTGGATTGTCTCATTTTAGGGTTCATTTAGAAGTGCATGTTTAGTTGAGATTGCGTTTTCAAGGGTGAGCCTTTACATTCATCATTGACCACTGCGAAGCTATCAGAAATGACTAATGAGAAGGTGCCCATGGTTGTAGTCTCCACAATGCCCGCCTGTTTTCAGTCAAACATCAACATTAGATGCTTTCTTTTTCTTTTTTTTTTTTAATTACAGTAAACATAAATATTTGAGAAACATCTGATTTTTTTGTACCGCCTTTCAAGACCATGTTTAACATTGCTGAAGCAAACACGTTTCAGAAGCTGCTTTCTTTCACACGCCAGTAGATGTGTGGACTGGAGCCTTGTTGCTTTTGCCCCGGGTATATTCCTTTTTCTTAGAGGAGTTTTGGTCATTTGAAACTTCATCTATGTTGTCTCGATATTTACTTAAAAACGATACTCGCTAAACCTTCCATGTGGTTTCTTTTTTTCTGATATATGTCGTAAAGCAATCACTTATTTCATTAGGGCAATAAAAGTTCAACTAAAAGTACATCATCACCATACGCACACGCGCTCACAGCCATACAGCCGTTTAATGGTAGAGCCTCTTTGGAAACAAATATGCCATTCTCACAGTGCTACCCTGTTTGCAGGGTAGCTCTGTATAAACTGCTTGCATTTTTCGTTCCATACTGAGAGAATACAGAATACCTTGTTATGAATTTAAATTCAAATCCAGTTCACAGCACCCACTGAAGGAACCTCCCTGAAAGTGGTCTTCATAGACAAGGGGTTCTTCTGTTATACAGGTCTGAGTGTCAATTAAAATAGTAAATGCGGTAATTCCAGTTTCCCTTTCCACAGATTTATAACATCACTTTTTTTTTTCTTTTTTTTTTTTTGTTACTTCTAGATTATTTGTCGAGCAAAACCGTGTTTCTGGAGGAGTTTGTGCTGGGAAGTGGCGACACCCTCGAGCTGTCCTGCAACACGCAAGGCTCCTCCCTGTCTGTCGTCTGGTTCAAGGATGGTGTTGGAGTCATTCCAAGCAACAGGACTCGTGTCGGGGCAAGACAGCTCAAAATCATCAATGTCTCGTATGAAGACTCGGGGGTTTACACCTGCAGGCTGGCGCACAGAAACAATGTTCTGAGCAACTTCACTGTCAAAGTAACAGGTGAACTGATTTGATGCCAGATCTTCTTACATGCCTTTCAGTTCCCCTCAATAACATGTTTTGGTCTGCCACCGTTTGGATCAATTGAATTGGCCCACTGTGTGTTTAAAACGAGAATCTGGATTTAGACTGGTTTTAGACTGGATTTACACTGGTTTATTCTTTAAATTTATATTTATCAAAAAACTCTGAATATGTTGGCACATTCAGCCTTAAATCACGTAAAATATATACAAATACTAAAAATACCACAGATCCTCTTAACATTTTACTAGTAATGATTTGGGCTAAATGATTTTCCCTACTATTATCAATAATAATAATAATAATAATAATAATAATAATAATAATAATAATAATAATCTGCTTTCCCAACCATTGTTTGACATTTTATTAATCAGTTGTGTTTGTTGAAGTTATCAATAAAATTAGCACCACTCCATTTATATAGTGCTACTGCTATAGACCCATGTGAATTGAATTAGAGAGACCACTAATGCAGTGAGAGAGTGCCTTGGGGATGTCTCCCAATGCAGTGTGACAGCAGATACTGCCGTCTCCTGCAACTGCTCTATATCACGCCACAGCTTTCTGTAAACCAGTATCCCAGAAGCCATTTGTCTGTCCAACAGCATTATTGTTTATAGTGAAACATGAACAACTAGGAGAGCATCAGATGTTCGGATGCTGCGAAAAGAAATCGTAGCAATCGAAGCTACACGGCAGTAAAATACAGACATATTTGTCTTGTTTGTTTCTTTTCTGTTTTACATTTATGAATTTATAGGTATTTTCTACACAAAGGCTGAGTTCCTTGTTTGAAACTATCTACACATAGATTTTGGTACATACATATATAGATATATATATTATATATATATATATATATATAATATATATATATATCCTTTATATACCTTTACAGGTTACCATACCACAATCAACAGCATGAAAAATATATATGTTCAGTGTCAATTCTGGTGAAGTTTACTTAAAGAATCTTTAGCTTGACCATTTTTCAGCAAATTTAAAGTACCAGCTGAGACCATTATTGACAACTAATTTCAAAGCAATTAGCTGGAAACGCTTTATTATTGAAAACAGATGTGGTGGCAAGGACTAAGAGACTTCATTCATGATTTGGGAATGCTGCCAAAGTAAGTTAGGCTTTACCAACATTGATCAAAGACACCCCGGACTCTAACTTAGGAACAGTTATATGATTTAAAAAGATAATTACATCAGAAATGTACCCATGATGGAAGTTTTAAAAAACAGACATCTATTTGTTTCCACATTTAATATTTCTGTCCAGTTTGTTTTTTGTTTGTTTGTTTTTCCAAGTCTTTTCATGGTGTTTTAGTTAACTCCTGTTAAAGACTGAAGGAACTTATATTTACTGTAACTGGACATGAAAACGAGTATGTCCAACTTGAAGGTATCCACAAGGAAGAGGATGTTTGTTCAGTGAAAAAGCTTTTTCTCCCCTCAGAACAAGCTTGTTTGTTTGTATATTTATTTATTTATTTATTTATTTATTATAAATTAAGTCATCACCAATTTTTTACCCCGGTTTTTCTCCCCAATTTTGTTTGCCCAATTATTATGTGTATCCTTGGCTCACCGCTTTCAACCCCCCCGCCGACCTCAGGAAACGACGGGAACACGTGTCCTCCAAAACGTGCTCCTGCCAATCTGTCATTTTTCGCACTGCGGATCCACAGCGAAGAGTGCCAGAGGACAACACATCTGGCCGCTGCACTGCAGAACCGCAGGTGCCCTAGCGGCCACAGGGGTCGCTGATGCGTGGTGAACCGTGAAATCCCCTGCGGACTTAAGTCCTCCTTCCCGGACGGCGCCCCCTAGGAACCCCCGGTCACGGTCGGCTGTGTCATAGCTTGGATTCGGACCTGCAATCCCCCGGCTATAGGGTGCATCCTGCACCCATAAAGAAAAAAAATATTAAATAAAATTTGTATCTTGTGATAAACAGAAAGATCGAAAAAAAATTGTTACACAATAAATAAAATCCTAGTGAATTTTACATCAATTTTACCATCATAGAGATCTGGCTTTAATTTACACAGTATGAGTAGGATTTCAAAGGCTTGGTCAATTAAAATGTTAAGGTGTATTTATCTCCTGACAGATATTCCTGTTCGCAACATGTTATTATTATTGATAACAAGTCCCTAGTCTGCATTGGGATTGAAATAACAATTGTGTGTGAGATTAAGTTTAGAGGTTTGAAAAGCCAAAGTGGGAACAAATGCTATTGGAAGTCATGTGAGGGAGTATTGTTGCAAGTATTTGATAAGGCACATTCAAGGTATAGCTCCCAGCTAATGTTCCTAAGATTCTAAATCCTGAAAGGTTAAGCAATTACCATTTAAAATGACATTCATCTGGCATTTTGGTAGATTGTGCACAGTGCCACCAATCTGTTAAGACTTGTTGCTAATGATATGCTGTGTGTAAATCTCTACAATGCTATGATCTCAGAGAGATTTGTTATGAGACACAAGCTCAAGCAGACAAGTGTTTCGGCTAGTGCTTTCATCAGTGATCACAACTTTAGAAGCTTTACTCTGTAAATAATTACCTGTTGTAACCACTTTTTTTTTTTCTTTTTTCATCATAGACTCCTTATCTTCAGGAGATGACGAAGACGACGATGAAGAATCAGAAGACTCAGGTAATGGTGTGTTCATTTAACATGTAGTATTTTTTTTATGTCAAAACAGTTTTCCTTGTATTAAGGTTTGTGTTGTGTGTGTGTGTGTGTGTGTGTGTGTGTGTATATATATATATATATATATATAGAGAGAGAGAGAGAGAGAGAGAGAGAGAGAGAGAGAGAGAGAGAGAGAGAGAGAGAGAGAGAGAGAGAGAGAGAGAGAGGGTGCGTAGCAGCAGGATAGTATTGTTGAGTGCTAAGTGATGGATGTTGAGTAAGCTGAGGCTCCTTTGCCTGGAGGGCTCTGTGAAAGGGTGTGAAAGACATAACACACAGGCAGATACATGACTAGGACAAACTGGGGCATGGATCTTATTTTTTTCAGAATAAAATTTTATTAATGAGTTTAGGAGTATACATAAATATAATATAGGAGTAAAACATGTGCAACACTCATAGCAAGTACAATTTAGATAAGGATCTACAACAACAACAAAAAAAACAAAAAGTATGTATATATATATATATATATATATATATATATATATATATATATATATATATATATAAATGTATAGATATAAAATGTAGTAAATATGGACTGGAGAGGAGGGCTATAGTGAAAAGGGGTTGCCCCAAAGGAAGACTATTGTTACCAAAAGAGGGCTATAAAGCCTAAAGCCGCAGGCTGAGGGAGGTACCCTGGAGGTAACAATAGTCTGCAGTACATATTTAATGTATGAATCAGTGAGGCAAGGTTGGATAGTAAATATGACTTTATATATTTTATTTAAATATAGCTGATACAGCATACGTAACTAAATAAATAGCGTAAATTAAGTTTGTGCCGCATAGTTATCAAAGTTTTTTCCTTTGGCGTATAGCTCTCTGTCTGGCTTGCTGACTGCTGCACAATCCAGTTTATATCCCAGCCGTCATATCTGTTTACATCGTCAAGTTTGTTTGAATTTCATAAATCAGCATTTTTCTTTTGTAGTATGTTAATTAATGTATTATCTGTTAAGTCGCATAATCACTATTCACCAGTCATTTAAAGGTAAAGATGAAAGCTCCCCAAGAATTATTTGTTGAGGATCATTTTTTAGGATCTGTTTTTTTTTCTCTCTCAAGCGCTCTTTCACTAACACAGTGTGCTCCTCTACTGTCATGTTGACCTCTGCCCTTTTCTCTTGTTAGGCAGTCATGCTTGACTGTCCATCTGCTCTTTGTATCAGATTTAATTCTACTTGGTTTCACAATTCATTATCTCTGTTTCCGCCACCTTTAACAGGGCAGCAGCAATAACATTAGTGAGGAGCTGTTGAGCGTTCCAGGAAAGGGACAAGGACAGTGAGACACCCCTTCTTGCTCCATAAAGCCCCTATAAAACAAAGTTAAAATCACTCGGGTCCCATGTAAAAACGCCAAACACGATAACATACAGGATCCAGAAAGGATTTTGCTTCCTCCTGATAAATTCACTCTAATTCATCTTTGGAATTTAGAGACACAATAAGTATCAAATAATGAGTAGAGACTAAAGAATTGATATACTGAGATACATAATGGCCTTAACACCAAGACACAATTTTCTCCATTCTTTATGTACAGTAAAAGGTATACTAATGTTTGCCAAATGCAAAACAAAAAACAAAAAAACCTTTGAGCAGCATAATATTATAAACCTATATAATACTCTCCTCGTGACATTTCACTTCTGTCACAGGGCTTTGGCATTTTAAAGAAGGGATTAGTAAAAACTTAAAGCCTTTTTGTGTTTAATGTGCACTAATCCACCTGTAATTAGTTTTCAGAAGCAGGTCCCTGCTAAGCAGGTTGTGGTACATGTGACACAGAAGCTTTGGTAAATGTGAGTAAAGTGCCTCTTTTGCACAAAACTACAAAGGCAGCAGTTACTGTTGACACAATGTGGCATGTCAGAGAATGGTAGACATCTACCATATTAAGACATCTGCCACAGATGTCTTAATATGTATCTTTTGATTTATTGGAGCATAAGTTTTAGTTTCATGCTAATCATCCTTGCTAATTTCACAACATTTGTTGGAATTTTAATTAAAATTATCACATTTATTTCTATCATTTTCAAATGTTTTTGTTTTTTTTCTTATACTTTCTGTAGGTTAAAGGAATGGAAAAAGGTGATTTTCACAGTGGTGATCCTGCCCAGCAATACAAGTAGTATTGCACATAAATTTTTACTCATTATAGTAGTACTGTATGAAAACAAAAAATACCTTACCTGGCACACTAAGTGTGGCTCTTTCATACACTTCAACTGTTTCTCAAGTTCTCAGCTTCCCTCGAAAAAACAAGTAGCTCTCACTGACTTTTTCAAAGCCCCCTGTATATTTCCATCATTAAAATAGTTGGAACACTAACACGTTTTAATCTGTACTTCACTATGCCTCAGTTATGTACAGCTCTGTTTTTTCTGGCTGAACAGCACAAATAAAATGTTAAATTTTTACTGAATCTGCTATTTACATTGTGTCCCAGCAGACTGCACTGTGCCCCTTCAAAGACCCAATGTAATCTCTAATTAAATTTGGCTGTGTACTCACAGGCGTCAGCTAGGCAAATTACACAATTATTCTTGATTCTGTCTGCTGCAAAACTTCATGGTAAGGCCTATTCGTGAAATGGGTCCCAGTACTGCTAATTAGTACCAGTAAATGGCTATGAACTGCATGTTTTTTCAAACTTGCTGATTAATTGGAGCAAGCCTTCTATCAGATGTAAATTACTAATCTAAGTTTTGCAGTTCACCAGAAGTTTGTATTTATTTTTTGTTTTGTTTCTACACCAGAGACCTGTATGCAGGTCGATGAAAGACACTGAAAACAGCAGACCAGTAAACTAGTCTAATTTACTAATATGTATATCTTTGTCTGATTGTATTTCAGTTGAGTTTCTAGAAGGTTGCTTAGCTGGTGTCACGTGTCATGCATGACTGACAGTGATGCAATATGTTGTGTACAACAAAAGTCAGGCAGAGCCGTGATGAGCATCAGGCTTGTTAAGATGTGTCTACCACTTAACTTGCTTGGTGTGTGTCTTAATGTAAGGCAACATACACAAGTTCTGGAGGATGAGCTCATAGCTACTGTTCATGTGGTGAATAACTATTTGTAAATTACTGCTATAAATTTTCTAATGAAGTTCAGTCCACAGAAAAGCATCATGCAATTTAAATCCAGTGAAAGAACAGCCTAGATGAGTGTTAATGTGGCTGAGGCCAAACTACAATACAGCGGGTTACAGCTGCCACGCACACAGTGTTGGCCATCTACCTTCCCAATCTGTATTGTATTGCACATCTAAATAGAATACCTCAGGTATTGAAGTGCTTCTTTAAATACATGTGTTGTCAGTCACACATACCCAAAGGCTAGCAGAATGGAATATCTATGATATTGTTAGCAATTGTTTTATTTCATTTTTTTCCAAAGCTTTAACAAATCCTTGAACTAATAATACATGTCATTTTAAGGTTCAGCGACCATCTGCAAGTGATTTTTTCACTCCTGAACTGCCATACAAAGCTACAGCTGTTTTTAAGAGATCCAGGACGTTTTAACTCTAATCTGTGGCCTGTAGCAGGCAGGGTGCAGTGGAGTTATAACAGTCTTCAGGCATGTTGCCCACTAAGTGAACTGCCAATCTGAAAGAAACTATGACATGTACAAATAAGGGTACCACTAATTTAATAAATATATATATATATATATATATATATATATATATATATATATATATATATATATATATATATATATATATATATATATATATATATATATATATATATATATATATATATTTAGTGTTAAAAATATATATAAATATATAAAACGGACACCCTTCTGTCATAAAAAATCCATCAATTTAGTGAACTTCCAGTCTTTTTTTTGTTATTGTAATCTTTCTTTCCTTCAGCTTATAACCTTTTATTAAATCTCACCATGTTGGCAGTGAGTTGCTGTTCAGAGGTCTTAGGGGAAGACAGTTTTAGGTAGTTTATCATCCTTGCCTTCACGTCACATGGCATAGAAACAACTGATAGTTGATAAATATTTCCCTTTTAAGGGGATCGACAGTGGAAATACCCGGTTCAGCTGCTTTATATTACCTTGCTGCGGCGTCCCTGACACTTTATAAGCAGATACAGCAGTTCAGCTTCTGGCTTTAATGATTCCCTTATTGCAGCCCAATTAAAAGAGAAATGTTTGAACGACACATAAAAAAAATAAAGAAAGACTTACACCACGCAAAACATTACACCACTGTTTTTTTTTTTTGTTTTTTTTGCAGGGGGTGGGTGAGTTGCAGAATGATGATATAGGCACTGCTGTGTAAAACACTTAATCAGTTTCTCGTATAAGCGGTATAAATCCTAAATGTCTGCAGCATACTGTATCAAAGAACACACATTTGCCATCAAATCTAAAGTATTACACAGACATTAAGGTTCACTGCTGCAGCATGTTGTTTAGCAAACAGTTGCGATAGGTGCTCTACAATTTGGTTGTTGCTACGTCTATTTTATTTATAAAAACTTTTTTTTTTCTAGTGGTATCAAAATAGTACTAAAAAGTATATCAGCAATAAAATTACACAGACACTTCAACTAGAAGCCTTCAAATCTTATGATTAATTTCCAAGAGCGACCATCTTGGCATTACCTAGTTTTGGCAGTGAAACTCCACTATTTTTTCTGCGTTTAGGAGTTAAACCAGTATCTGCATGTAAAAAGGGTATGTTACACTGGCTACAGTGTGTGTGAGTGTGTGCACTGTATCTTATTGTGTAATAAATCACGATTCAAAACTAAAATTAGACTCTTTGCCCAGCATACAGGAATTGAAGGTATTTCTATTTATGCCCCAACAAAATAAGCAATAAACCAGAGAAGAAAAGGTCTTTGAGTTTACATTTACTTTCAAGCTTTGAAAGAGATGGCTCTGGGATTGTTGTAGACATGTCTTCACTAACGCAGGTCTGCCCTCTTCGCTGGCTTTATCAAGGAGGCTTCAGAGCTGTGAAAAATTAATTTGTTTTACACTGCTGCCCCCATGCCGGGTGAGAAAGACATCACATGACAGGACAACAATTTCTCAAGCTATGCGGTAGTGTGTGAGTTCTCCTTTCCAGCCCCTCCCAGTGGGGAAAAATGAGACAACTTAATAAAGGTTACCATTGAAAAGAGCATCAAAGAAACAATTTAAAAAAGGACTTTTCACTGCTGTAACTTCTCACCGAAGTGAAATGGAATCACTTAATAATCACTTAATACAGCCCAAATATTTGTAAGCAACAAATGTGGGATTCATGTTTTATTGTTCATTTTACCCCTTAAAATATTATAGAAAGGAGAATTATTTCTGGCTTGGTATACCAGTATACTGTCTAGCCTGGCTTGTAACCAAGGTAACCTAAGAGAATTTGTAGATGTATACAGTTGAGGGACAAGGTGGGACTGTGTGTTGGCAGCACAGAGTACTAAGTGAACAAGGTTGGTTTTATTTCATTCTGCATATCTGGAAAGGAAAATGCATAAAGTGTTGAGGCCCTTGGTCCAAAGTGTTGTCCTTAGAAAACAAACCTCTCATTCTAGCCAAACGAGTGTATGTTATATGTGGTCGCACCCTTCATGGTTCACTTTCAGACTGAATTGTGAATAAACCTTTCGACTTATGAAGAGCTGCTTTAATAGGGTGCTTGTTTTCTTTGCAGTTACTTGGTTTTATACTTGAGCATGCTACTGACACCCTAGCATATGTAGACTCAGGAATAAATTGACTTTTGTTAGTTTAAAAAATGGCAAAAAAAAACATTTTTCGACCAACGCCAATCATTCTCAATGAATGCTTGCACACAGTGGGAGATCTCTCCCCAGACCCTTTGTACAGGTATGTAATTAAAATACCCTTTTCTCCCTTAACGGTAAGCTGATACTTTCCATGTGTACAATCTACAGTAGCATAGAATAGAAGAGCAGAGGCTGGACCTGCCATATATACTACTGTACATATTTTGACCCACTTGCTGTGAGACGAACCTTTGTGAACTGATCCATATTTCTTGCCCCAGAAGCTCCATATTGGACACGTCCGGAGCGAATGGAGAAGAGGCTCCTAGCAGTTCCTGCTGCCAACACAGTGCGATTCCGCTGCCAGGCAGCCGGGAACCCAATACCCACAATCCACTGGCTAAAGAACGGCAAGGAGTTCAGGGGGGAGCACCGTATTGGAGGCATCAAGGTGAGAGGAGACATTATTACACTGCTAATAAACCAAACTTGTCATGCAGCCTCACGCTAATCCTCACCCTGTGTCAGTGATCAGGAGTCGATAGGTCAAACCCAGTCACATGACGGCTGAGAGTAAAGTTCAAAAACGATTAGCGGCCAGACACTAAAGGGCTTTAAATATCCTTGGAATCAGACAGGTGCTCTAGGGGACCTGACTTGCTGAATGTTTGTTCCAGTTCACCTTTTATCTGAAGGTTGAAGCTTTTAAACTCACTTTCTGAATCATTCAGATGTTCAGCTGACAGGTGGAGATTGTCCTCTGTTCAAGTCCATATTGTTTAGTTACAGTATTTAACTGAACCCAGTAAATTAAATCAGTAAGTACCTGTCACAAGCGAGTAACAGGGTTCTAACCACTGAGCTATTCGCACCCTTCATTCTGCTATTCACACCCAGCATACTGAAGAGGTTGCGGTGCAAGAGGCATTGTTGAAAAGCCACATCATATTTACACACCAACCCATTAGCAAATACGGCGTTGGTCTTAGTTTCACTCATCAGCATTGAGTCAACAGCCAGGATCTTCCAGGTAACACCTCATTAACCCTGAATCAGCAACATGGCAGTCGCACGGTCAATTTTTTTTAGACCTCTCTCCACAAGCATATAAAACACACTCACAACGTCCTTCACAGTAATTTTCTAAAGGTGCACAGTAGTAAAAATTGTATAAAAAAATAAAAAGCAGCTAAGGTAGTATTTTGTCTGGGTGCTTTTTTATAACATCTCAGAAAGAAAGAAAAAAGTTATTTCTGACGCAGTTCACCACATGGTGTTCATAACTGTTAACACCCAGTAATTTACAAACATAAATACCATTTCAAAAATTCTCCAAGGGACCCCCTTGAAGGAGTTTACCCATTACTTACCTCATTGCCATGGAGATCTGCCCAGACCAGATAAAACACGGCCGAAAGAACAGGGAAACACACCTCTGAATACAGATGCAGTCTGGACTTTCTCTGGGTAACAGTTAAAGGAGAGATATCATTATCATCAGCTGTCAACCCTAGGCAAGAGTTTCAGGATGTAAGTGGAATGTCTTCCCTATAGGAACCTATTAGTTATAACACTTATTACTTAAAACTAGTGTGCCGCGTTTTCAGACTTTATCTTTAAAAAAGATTTCCAGGAAATTTTTGAAGTTTATTTTACATATAATAAAATAGGGATACAATCTGTAAAAATCGGGGGGGAAAAAAATCTCAGTGTATGCAGTTCTGGTTTCTGATTAGGTTTTAATGTCCCTTGCATGTATGATGAAGCACAATCTGTGCAAGTCAAAGCCACATTTTCCCAAGTTAGCTGGTACTTTGCAAATGTTTGGGTAATCACTGTGATGATGGAAACAGTATGTACAGAAGGTATGAACATGACACAAAACAAGCCAGGTTTATTCGCCTTGAAATCATAAAAATAAAATAAAATTGACAGAACTGGACCACGCCATCGAGAGACGCGTCACAAATCACACTGGACATTCCCATCAATGCGTTCCATGTAAGTTTACCAACTAAAGCATCACCGTTTTCTCTCAGATATTTACAATTTAAGATTGTCTGTGTTAGGCAGTGTTTTAGCTGATAGACAGACAGTACTGACAGTACTGCATGAAGTCACAGATAGATACTTCTCTGCAATAAACAGTGGCTGTCCAGTAAAGCACAGAGCTCTGACAAACTCATTAACACAGTTAATAACATTCTGCACTCTCTTTATTAAAGCGTGTGTAAAAGCCGCATACATAGATTGCTTGTCTCTCTGTTCATTTTATTGTTTTAGTTTAATGTGTTGCTTATTTTTCAGTGTGTTCTTTTATTGTCAGCTTGAACATATACCTCAATGCATCAGTATTTACAACGCTATGCGTCCTCTGCCTCACCTGACCCACTTCTGCTGTTTTTGCTTTTTGTATACTTCAAAACTTATCTTTTGAAGTATTCTCCCTATTCCTCGTCCACTAAAAATAGTATATGTTTGTGTAAGTATTTCAGTTTAGTTTATAATCAAGGTAGTAGTTATTATGCCCAGCAATTGCTCTAATAATCAGACTTTGATTGGCCAACATAATGACGTGATAGTGTGTTTGTGAAGTGACAGTTATTTGATCCTCTGATGTCTAAACATCAGCTGTATCCCAGGATACAGTGTAGGGCTGCTTATGACAATGTTGGAGTCAAAATAAAACAGCATTTTAATCAAATTATTGTGTATTTCCTAGAAAATAGTACCTGAATAATAGACAAAAATGGGGTATAAATCAGTAAAAACCGACATCCAGTTAAAATAAATCCTGTAATTTTTCTTGATTTAGAGGTAGACACCCAACATTTACTTAAGAACAAATATTATGATTTTAGATAAATTGTTATGTAAAAGAAAAATCAGAAGTTATTTTGCGTAAGGTTTTCTGTGAATGTTAGAAAGTTGCTCATATGTCTGCTGGACCTCCCCCACACACGTGCACTGTTTTGAAACCATTAGCATTCCCCACATACACGATGTTGACCTTGACGGAGTAATGAGTGCCCTTTACCCCCAGTTCTGTCATGGTAACAGAAGAGTTAATGTGACTGATTGACAAGGCTTGTGTCACTCCAAAAGGATTAGGGTACTGCTTGACAGGCTTCACTTTCCCTGGACAAAACCTGTCATCTGAGACAATCGCCGTGGCGGTAGTGAAAGCCTATTGGGTTGATAAGTTTACTTGCGTCTTCCTGTGTATTGATGGGTGGTTTTGACAAATTGGACAATAACTTTGGAGGTCTTACTTGAACAAAATATGTCACTGCCGGAAACGTTTGTCTGTTTCTTATATTTTTAACTTAATTAATAATTTATGACTAAGGGTCATATACTGTTCGAGCTACTAACCTTACCAGAGCTTAGTAAAGCAGCTGGTTAGTAGCTCTGGTAAGGATAATAGCTCAAACAGCAAGTTTTTGAAGGTGTGGTATAAAATATCCCTTTACAGTTTGGATGTGTGTGTATCTAAAATATCACATATTTACCTTAGCCTTGATAATGACTCTCCTCCAACTAGACAATGTTATTGAAGTAGCATGAAGCGCAGGAATATTTCCAGGTAATTAAAATAGTCTGCAAAGGCGCTATACATTACCTGATTGGAATGTATATAGTACATATTGTAGGATATGTATGTGTAAAAAGCATACTCTAGATAAGGGAGCAAAACTGTTGTAGCCTTACAAACAGAGACTTTTTCAGATGTTCCTTTCTTATTACAAACAAATGGTTTTAAATATAGGCATTGGACAAAGCAGGGAACCAGTTATTAGCTGCTTGATATCTAATATGTTGGAGTAAACCAAGCACAAACTGTTTGAAAAATAGGTTTATCCATCTTTTATCTCACTATACTTGTACAATTTGCAAAGTTGTCAACCCACTAACTATTCTAAAAAATATTTTAAAAATGCAACCAAATTGTAAATTTTACTCACTAAAGAGGACCCACGCATACCGTTAATGGTTTAAAAGTCTGTGCAGATCCCCCATGATTTAGATAAATTCCAGTGTATTTTAAACTTTTTTATACTTTAACATGAGTTGATCACCAGGCAGGTAGGTGTAAGAGTGCAGGGTTCTGTCGAGGAGACCAATCTGTGAGTGAGACATAAAGAAGAACGGACATGACAGATCAGGAAGCTTCCCTTTGTCCCTACTTGCACATGGAGATGATGTCTTTGTTAGAGAGCTGCATGGTCAAGGACATGCCCTTTATCAACATGCACAAAGAAATCTACATGCCGTCTGCGCTCCTTGAAGACCTAGACTGCAAGGAAGGATTAGACGATAACGATTAATTTCTCTGTAAATTGCACACAACAACAATCCAGTTTTAAATTTATATTAAACAAAACATTTCCCCGGATTCACTCTTGAATCAAGTTCCTAAAGCGCTTGTGTGTGCGTGCGTGTGTGCTTTCTTTTTTCTCTCTCTCTTTGTAGCCCCAATGATTCTATTTCTATCTGGTTCGCTTTCAAAAAGAATGGGCTGCTTTTAATAAAAGAATATCCTGTTTGGTGAATTCAGTGGCAGACAGACCAGGCTCTGGGAATAACATGAAAATAAACTTTAAACAGAACCCCTTAAACACAGATGTCTAATGACCAGCCTAGCTCACTATCCATGGGTCACTTACCGTTTCCTCTCATACGGTCACGTTAAACCCTATTAAAGTTAGTCATACCTGGATTGATGAAGGGATAAATTCACTTAATGGGCCAAGTGATCTGAGAGCCTAATTATTTTGCTGACATTGGGAGTCTGACATTCTTGAAAGCTCCAATATGCCATATTTCCCATGCTACTTAATCTATAGTCCTTTAGTTTTAAACCTCTATGACTTGTACCACATAAGCTCATTAACATTTTAATCCTTTTTGGAATCTTTAATATCATATAATGCCTGTTTACACATTAAGTAACCCCCAAGGGTAGTGCAGTGGTGTGGGATTATCCCTCTCAAACCATAATGAACACTGGGTTACAGACTTGGCGTTGAACTTCGTGAGTGCAGGAGAAGGTGTACCAATGAGCCAAGAATGTTGGTAATTAAAACAGAAATCCAAGAAGGCTTCCAGAATTAATACACTGAAATAAACACATTCCCACTCAGGTTGAAGTACAGCTTTCAGGAATAAGAGATTTGGTGCAGTCTGTGGTTTGGCCCAATTATTTATACAGATATTGAAATTGTAATTCAAGTCATTGCTGTTTAGCGGTGGCATAGTTTTTTGGTTTATTTTTAATAATATTTTACATTGTGATCAAGACCTATAGGAAGACATCCACAATAGTGTACAATGCATTAGGGTTTCCAAAAGATGTACAAGAGCAAAAAATATTATTTTTAAACAAATATATAGATATATGTTTTTAAATTCAGACCACCTACGCAATTTCTTATTAATTTATGAGAATAAGTGGTCCATAGCTTTGTAACCAGAGAAGGAGGAATTGTTTGTGTTCCTTAGATACAGTGTTCTGGACACCCAG
Source organism: Polyodon spathula (assembly GCF_017654505.1). NCBI lineage: Eukaryota > Metazoa > Chordata > Actinopteri > Acipenseriformes > Polyodontidae > Polyodon > Polyodon spathula. The sequence goes on along the minus strand of NC_054535.1, from coordinate 17,526,897 downwards.
TAACAGTTTAGATATATTTAATCACCTTACTGCTTATGCTGAGAGCTCAGCATTAATCAAACAATGTTAAAAACTAATTGCTTTACCCTTTTAGCAATGCAGGAAATACCTTAACTAGCCAGGCTTCATAAGTAGCACAGTTATTATTCATATTATCTCCAGAGGGTTAATACAAAGCTGTACAAAAATGATTTTATTAATTGCATGAAAAACAAGCATTATAGTAAGGACTTCTAACTACATTTGTATACACAGACTGAAATTTGGGTTGGTGCAGTATATTGCAACAGTATACATTAGCTATAAGTAAAACAGACTTCTCTTCAGACAAACAGTGGTTTAAAATATTGGAAATTTGTTTTTTTTTATTATTTCTTTTTTGGTCTGCATTTGTCAATGTTGACCATTGTATTGATGATGCAAAATTGTTCTACAGCTATCAGTTAGTGCCTCTAAAGAATCTGGAAAATATATATATATTTTTTTATATATTTGTAATTTTATGGTACATTACCTGCGTCTGTGGTTTACTGGCACAATCTTAGCTGGCTACTTGTTTATAGTTTTCCTGATAATGAATTAGAATAATAAATAAATAAAACAAACAAATAACTTATACAGTCATAATAAACCATTCCTTTTTCTTCTAATACTGTATTTGTTTTGGACAGCTAAGGCACCAGCAGTGGAGCCTTGTGATGGAGAGTGTGGTTCCTTCGGACCGGGGAAACTACACCTGCGTAGTGGAAAACAAGCACGGTAGCATCAGCCACACATACCAGCTCGACGTCCTGGGTAAGATCAGTAAATACATTTCTGGATTGCATTTCCACTTGCTGTACTGAAAAGTCCAGTCTCAATATTTACATTCAGAGATGGGAGAGAATACCGCAAGCAGTTCTAAGACGATGAGCTTGTCTGCATTGTCTCACATTGCTCCACAAGTCTACCTTTTTAAAAGCTAATTTATACAAAAAAAAGTTTTAATGACGCTGAGGACTGCTGACTTGACAAAATCAAATCAGTTCCTCAAAACAATGGCACCACTGTTACCCAAATGCGGGGACCAAGACAGAAATGTGTTTCTAACTCTCTCTCTCTCTCTCTCTCTCCTCCCAATAATCAGAGAGGTCACCCCACAGACCTATCCTGCAGGCTGGGTTACCCGCTAACCAGTCGGTAGTGTTGGGCAGCAATGTCGAGTTCCATTGCAAAGTGTACAGCGACGCCCAGCCCCACATCCAGTGGCTCAAGCACATAGAGGTCAATGGCAGCAAATATGGGTCGGATGGCGTGCCCTACGTCACCGTACTGAAAGTAAGTGGTAAATAGCGCTAGTCCTCTCTGCGTAACGTATGTTGTGTTATATGACGATATAAAAAAAAAATTGTTTTTCTCAACCTGGCTATTGCTAAATGATTAAAAACATAAAAGAAAGACTATTTTACATTTAGAAGCCAACGACTTTAACTAACTGTGATTGCTCAATGTATAAAATTACGTTTTTTTAAAAAAAATGCCCAAGGGGGCAAGATAGATTACTTTAGTTTTAAAGAAAAAAATAAGAAAAAAATTAAGAAATTGGATTTATTTTGCCTAGGCTGCCAGGTGAGAGATTGTAAGTTACAGTATATGTTGCTTTATTTGCTTACCATTGGCAATGTTCACTTTTGATACATGTGAAATGGGTAAACCTGTATTCTAACCAACAAAACTATTTAATGTGATGTACTGTGTTTTCTTTAAATTGTAATTGCAAACTGAGTTTGTTTTTGCCCCTGAGGTTGTACAGTTCACATTCAGATAATTTGCGACACAGAAACGTATCCAGTGTTTGTATAAACATCACTTTTGCCCTTTCAGTCAATAGTCGTTATGAGACTGCAGTGTCACTTTAATTGTATTGTTTAAAAACTCGTGTCCCCTGTAGCCTCCTGTTTGAAACTGAAAATAATGAAATCCTTTGTTTGTGGATTTTGTTGGAGTTCACGAGATAAATACCTGTAACCATGGGGTCTGGGAAGTAGGCCTAAGCTTTTCCCTTTGGTAGTACACAACAGGGATTAATCCTTTATCAGAAGGGACCATGCTGAACAATGGGCTAGGGATTTGAGCAGAATATGCAGAGGAATGCAATTTATGTGTCAGATGAGGATTTTTCCAAATCATGGAGCGTTCCAGTACAGTGATGCTACTTGATTTCAACTATAATTTACTATAATGCATACCGCAGTTTCACGCTCAGGAACAAGAACTAGCATTTTTTGTTTTTGCATCCTAATTTAGATAGTAAAGGGTTAAATGCTTTCTTACAAAGTTTACTTAAAGTCAAGTGCTTGTTTCTGTACTCCTGTAACCTTTTACTGCCCTTGTGAAGATGCTGCCCAAAAGAAGCCATGTGTACAGAGACTCACGTGAATACCAGTTTTAGCTTGTTTACTTTTGAAGTCCCAAATTATTTTGGAATGGGTTGTACAACAGAAAATAGTGTGAGGGGGTATTTCTGTGCTTCCATAAGCAGTTAATTAGGGGAAGCAAGCACGGCTTTCCAATCTGAAAGAAAATAAAAACATCTGGTTTGGAAATAGCTGAAACGCCTTGGTGGCGGCTTTGAGCAACCCCATTAGCAGTCTGAAATTCATTTAATTCAGATGCACCACTTAATTTAGTAGAGAAGAGTCTCCCGAAAAGCTATGGAAAAAATTACTACCAATTCACAAAGGGCAGAGTCAGCAGCAGAGACAGACCACTGACTGCTCATATTTTGTCTCAGACTTCTATTTTGGACTCCCAGATAATTGAAACAACATTGGCTTGGAGCTTTTTCCTTTTTAAACAGATCTTGACGACTTACAATGTTACGTGTGCAGTATACAAGGAAGAAAGCTTTTTTTTTTTTTTTATTTAGGATTTTTGGCTGTCGGTTTTGCACTAAAGCGTCTTGGAGTCAGACTTCTGCAAGAAACAGAAAAAACAATTCACGGCTTTCTTATCATCTGATGCAAATGTTTAATAAATGAATGTATAATAATAATGTGGTTAATAAAACCTCTTAAGTGTTACAAGTGTAATCTGTTTTGGGATCAAAAGCAGAATCAAGGGTGTTAGGCCAAAAGGAAAACCTACACATGCGACTGTTTTTGAGACAATTGTATGCAAAAGGGGACCCACACAGCATCTGGCATGAGATGAAATGCAATTTACCCCTGTTTAAAAATCAGCCAGAAAATAAATTAAACGTTTCCCTTATTGCCCACAACAGCTAGGATACTTTGATATCCTATCCCTACAAAACAGCCTGTAGTGCGTGTAGTTCTTCTCTCCTAGGCACAGCACCCTTGAGTTTCCCCCTAACTTGACTGTGATTACAGAGTTAATGGTGAATAGTTTACTGAACAGTATTATTCACTGAAATGTGTATCTGTTTCTGCAGTCCTGGATAAGTAAAAAGGCTGAAGCTGATGCTAAGCTGGCTCTGTACAATGTGACAGAGCAGGACGTGGGAGAGTATCACTGTAGAGCCTCCAATTTCGTAGGCTTCGCCGAAAAGCCTTTCTGGCTTCATATTCTCAAACCGACACCAGGTAAACACAGAACTCTGTCCCAGGCCCCATGCACGCACAGGCTGGAGAGCATGCCACACATTTCTAACAGCATGTACAGGGTATAATTAATATATACATATGTATATAGAATATACTGGATATAATCCAACATTATACTTAAACAATATTCTTTCTCGAACATTGCGATGGAAATAAGTGCCACTGAAAAATATCCCACAGTAACAAAAAATAACAATAATTGCCATATCAAATTTGAGATGTTTCATTGAAATTAGTTGGACCCTTATTATCTGATCCACTGCTTTTCCTTTTCTGAGATATTTCTGCTTCTCTGTTCATAATCCTTATACGTGATTTTCAAATATTTACTCATACTGGGCATTTTACAGCAAAACACTTTTTTGTTTCTTCAAAACAGTGGGTTTTGTTTTTAATATATCTGGTTAGCTGGACACTAAACGCAACTCCGTTCCATGATGTTTTGCTGCAGAAAGCCCATCTCTTAACTAAAACTGTCTGTCTGTTCTCTTTCAAAACTAGCCTTCTGTTCTGTAGTGCTTGCCACCTATTCCAAAGAAATTGGGCATTTTTCATCCAATGCTTTCGGCTTGCATGCCTTGTGATGGGACAGAGTGATAGACAGCCTGGTGAAGGGAACTTTTGCTTAAATGCAGGTGTCCTGGGAGAGGTGCACACACAAGGTTGCCACAACATGGAGAAAGAGGGTCTTTTTTTTTTACAGGAGACGACATGCATTAAAAAAATCTGCTTCATTCTTCCTTTTTTTGATGGAGAGGGGATCTGTGGTGTCAAAGTCATTCGGGATATTCTGGCTTACTTTTCTTTCATATTTTTTGTTTCTTTCCTTCCATTCCTCGTCCTTCTCCTCCCCTTTCCATCTCTCACCTAGACGGCAGGTATTAACACAACGGATAAGGAGCTAGAAATCCTGCTCTTGCCCAATGTTACTTATGAGGATGCGGGGAAGTATACCTGCCTGGCTGGGAATTCTATCGGGTACACGCACCACTCTGCATGGCTGTCCGTGGTACCAGGTATTTCCTCTTGCCTGCCTTGGTCTCTCCTTTCATGGGGTTTTCACTTCTGAGGCTATCTGTGGGTTCTTTTTACATACACCAGGAGGGAGGGGGTTAAAGACTCCCCATTACATAGCAGTTTGGTCCATTTGCAGGTTTTACTGTGAACTTAAATTGTCTTAACAGTAGGCCCCAACCTCAGGAATCTGATTCAGCTCAAATTATAACCCAGGTTTGATTGAAGTGCTACGCAGTGGAAGTCTAAGTTCCTTCTCTTTACATTGATGTAGCATTTTTTTTGGAATATTTGCTTTATAAAGACAGTAAATCATTTGGTAATGCTTTAAAAAAACAAAGTCACATTTTATTTATATGTGATTTCATGTTAAATTTCTAAGCAGCAATTTGTACATTTTAAAAATGGTCAGATAAAATCCATCATTTGTTTGTTTTAATGCTATAATGTTTTTTTTGTTGTTTTGTTTTTTTTACTGTTTAAAAAAAAAGCATAAGTTGAAGCATTATCAATCTTTATTTAATTGGGCCATTGGGTAACTAGGTCATAGATCTGTTTCTTAGATCAAGAAAACAAAAGGATTGTTCAACCACATCTACATCTACTGCTATCAAAACAGTCTGATTTCAAACCATTTCACATTGCAGGTTTGGACATGATGACACTATACAGAAAATGTAGCGTCACCCAAACATGTAGCACAACAGGAAGTAGTCAGCACTGAATCTTATGACAAGTGGACGCTCTTAAAGTCTATCCTGTTTTTTTGATTGTTATGTGATGTCCTTTTTTAAAATGGTTTTTAAAATTGTCCACATGCAGGTCACAGTCACTGTTTCATACTACACAGAACCATCTGCATTGTATAATTGCCTATACTGTATATTCTAATTGTAATCAATGTTGGGTGGAGAAATGAGAGAACTCTGTACTGGGGTTGATTTGAAAGGTGTGCATCTGAAACACTAAACAACACGATTCAAGATAGGCATTAAAAAATGTAAACTATCCATCTGGTGCATCTGAATGTGCACACAATCTGTGAAACCTGTGTTGAGTTATTGAATTTGACTTATATAATAGCTCCGTTCAACTCCCTTTTGAATGCCAAGTGAATCTTTGCCTTAAGAGTTTAGTGGCGCTACAGGGGGTTCATCTAACTCAAGCCCATTTGCCAGACAGATAAATATAATATATACTAGTTGTTCAAATGACAGCACTAATTACTCGTGAAGGACACTTAAACACAAGAGATGCAACCCAACTGCAGCCAAGACTTAGAAAATGAAAGGAATCCATAACCCTCATCCCATTAATTACTGCAGCTATTTTTTATGACAACCCAGCCAGTGCCATTGGAGCTTCAAATTCCACTGTTTCAGACAGTGTTGCAAACGACAGTTTGACATCAATTAGAGCTGAATCATTGAATTGTGCTCTTTCCTACACATGCATGTTTTAATGACTTCCCAGGGGGATATAGCTATAGCCTTGCGTGTACAGTATATCTGCTCTTCCCATACGACACTGACTGTGACCTGCTGTGGTTGTTTTAATGGCTAGGAAAATACTACATAACTGGGGCAGTGATGGGGCTTATTCTACCTTTTGTGCAAAATGTCCTCTTTGGAATGTCCCGTATTTGTCATAAATTGCATTTGTCGTTATTTGCAAGTTTTTGTGCGCATGTATTTTCACATATAATAAACTAGAAAAATACAAAAGTCCAATGCACTGCTATGGGCAGCAGCAATGTGTGGATTGACAACAATAGAGCTGCAGTGTAGTACAGTTAGCCATTTAAGATTAAAGGTACAGTAAGGTTAGGTAGTTCAGCAAGCTTCAGCTGCACTCAGGTAGTTTTATTAGCATCTGCCTAGTGCTCTCCGCTGACCCCTGCCCTTTCTCCACAGTGGAAGACATGGTCAAGGAGGATGACTCAGGCTCTGTTTACGCTGATATCCTGATCTACGTGACAGGCTGCGTCCTCTTCATCCTGACCATCGTCATCGTCATCCTGTGCAGAATGAGGATGTCCACCAAGAAGACCCTCAGCACTCCTACTGTTCAGAAACTCTCCAAGTTCCCCCTCAAGAGACAGGTAACAGAAAGTAGCTACAAGGTTACTGCAGACCTTCACTTCCTGTTTGCTGTGTCACTGTGGTGGTAGTCGTGGCATTGTCTTTGTTTGTCTGCATGTGATTTATTGATTTTTTCCTCGCTCTCATGTCAGCTTTTGCTAATGTGTAAATTACTTATTGATTAAATATTTGAATATTTGTTTTACTTTGAATGCCTGCCTTTCTCCTGTCCTATAATTCTCTAGATGCAGTACCTGGTGTACACATTGTGTTTTCAGACCTCTCTGTAGGGACACTGGGAACCTTTGTACATCAACCAAAAACATTTTTAAATCCCTTTAACTCCCTTCAAAATAAATACAAGATGATTTCAGATGCTGTCCTAAAATTGACTCTGTAAGTGTCACTGGGGATCTGAAATGGCAGCATTGAATAGCTTAGAATTCCTCCATATATTTTATCTATATGCATAAGTTTATTTTTACATTGCTTCATTTAGTTTTTCATTAAAGCATTATTTAACTTGTTTAAATCCTTAACTAAAGCCTAAAACTAAGGCATGCGATTTAAAATTTGATAACAGAAGCTCTTTGTTTTTTTTTTTTTTGGGGGGGGGGGGGGGGGGGGGGGGGGGGGGGGGGGGGGGGGGGGGGTATTATGTCAGTCAAGTTAGTTGAAGTAAATCTGTCAACTTTCAGAGACATAACAGTTTCTGTTCTTTGTATTCAAGCAGGTGTCCTTGGACTCCAACTCGTCCATGAATTCCAACACCCCATTGGTCAGAATCGCCCGCCTGTCATCCAGCGATGGACCAGTGCTGGCGAACGTGTTGGAGCTGGAGCTGCCTGCTGATCCGAAGTGGGAATTTCAGCGCACAAGGTGAGGCCCCATCTCTAAGCATTTCAAATCAGTGTGCCTACCCTCTATTAGCTTGACCTGGGAATTTTGACTTAACTGGCACTTGAACTTAACTTTTGCAATGGATTTTCTTCCTTTGACAAGTCTGTGAAGGTACAGAACTCTGCTGTCCTTCTCCATGTTGGTCCAAACCTTTTCATAGTCCCACTTGCATTCACTGCTGGGAAGATAGCGTCCCTTTCCAGTTAGAATTCTGCTAGCTCTGCCACAGTTTAATATTTATCCTGAGAGAGTCTAGCACAGAGAGTGTTCGGAGACTGTAATAGCTGCGGACCAACATGAACAAAAGGTATCCTCTTTAATGTTTCACCTTCTGGGACGTTTAAAAAAAAAAAAAAATTAATAATAAATATCTTACTAGAAAGGAAAACAAGAGTACTAAATAGTAGGGTCATGGATTTTAAAACATGTTTTCTACACCTTTCAACAATCTGTACGCTGCTTCTTGTCCTCTAAAATGTCCCATTTACCTGTTTTTTTTCCAGGCTGACGTTAGGAAAGCCGCTGGGAGAGGGCTGCTTTGGACAGGTGGTTATGGCAGAGGCTATAGGGATAGACAAAGACAAGCCAAACAAGCCTGCCACTGTTGCAGTGAAGATGCTTAAAGGTATATTTAAAAGAAAAGCATTTGATTGTTTTTTTTTTCTTAAGATATGACGTCTTTGTTACCTACATAATTACACTTAGAGCATATTTAATTTCATTTTGGAAACTTTTTTTTTTTCCTTCCTGTCCTCTCCTCTCTTACTAGACGATGCCACAGATAAGGATCTTTCTGACCTGGTCTCTGAAATGGAAATGATGAAAATGATTGGAAAACACAAGAACATTATTAACCTCTTGGGAGCCTGTACTCAAGATGGTAGGTGCAACTTAAAACTGGCAATACTGACCTGAAGTGACTTCTAATAGACTAGCTGTTTGTACAGTGTTTGCAAGGAACCAACTCTGGTAACAATTGCATGGTGGACACAACTTTAAGACATGTATATTAACAACATGTGGTATTTAAAAGCTGATTCCTTTTTTTTTATTACTAGGTCCGCTGTACGTCTTGGTTGAATACGCATCTAAAGGAAACTTGAGAGAGTATCTTAGAGCACGGCGTCCTCCTGGCATGGATTACTCCTTTGACACCTGCAAAATCCCAGACGAGCAGCTCACCTTCAAAGATTTGGTATCCTGTGCTTACCAGGTGGCCCGAGGCATGGAGTACCTGGCATCCCAAAAGGTAAATGACCATCAAACCTGTTATCCCAGTACAGGCTCCTAGCTTTCAGATCCATTCAATTTAGCATGCAACGGTTAGTAAATGTGTTAGTGTTCACATGAAGGGGCGAAGTGAATCAACTGTACTGTGTACTCCATGCAAGCTCAGCGCTGCTAAACTCTCCCTCTCTCATTTTACTCACAGTGCATTCATCGAGACCTGGCTGCCAGAAACGTGTTAGTAACAGACGACAACGTGATGAAGATTGCAGACTTTGGCCTGGCCAGGGATGTACATAATATTGACTACTACAAAAAGACAACAAATGTAAGAATGGTTATCGGAGTGATAGTTTGCAAGTAAACATTTCAGAGATAAATGATCAGTTAAAAAGAAAGAATATAATTGACCAAGCGACCACTCACTATATCTCCAGTCCTAGCCCTTATGAAAATGTGTATTGTGGTGTACTGTTGTGATAAAATAATAGCAAAGTGTAAGGACATTCGCAGGCAAACTTGGTACATCAACATCACATATAAGTATGCTAAAGGAGTTAAAAACCTTGGTTGACCTTGGTGAAGCATGCTAAATGCCTGCTATAAGCGTGGTAAAAGCAAGGAAAACTGATCAAAAAATCATGAACCTTCATAAAGACCAGAACTTGAACAATGTGCGAGGACATCAGGCTCCAGTTTTCTGTCAATTTCTTTGTACATTGGAGTTTGCTAAAACCACTTAAACAATTGAGTCAGGATTTTGGCATCACTAAACAGTCTGTAAAGTTTATTTCCTATCACACTGGCTGTTTACTTTGCTAGCTGGTGTTATGGATGCCGAGCTGCTGTGAAAATGAACTTAATTCTGGGCTAATGCAGCTGCCCGGTGGACAGATGTGGTCATTAGGAAGAGATATTAAAACCAGATTAGAGAGGGGGATTGAGCTGGAGCCATGAAGGCTGGCTGGGCATGCTGATGGATCACTCCTTTTGTCATCCTGATTACAGGGTCGGCTGCCTGTGAAATGGATGGCCCCAGAAGCATTGTTTGACAGGGTCTACACCCACCAGAGTGATGTGTAAGTTTTGATTAAAATTCTTTAGAAGACCATAAAAAAGAGGAGGGAAGGGGGAGATAGGTCAGTGTCAAACCATCATTTGATTAAAAAATGTTATGCGCTGTTGAATAAAAATGGTAGTGTTCGTGGTAAACTGCATATCTCAGTATCGTCAGTGGGAAGACACGTGTTTAAACAGTGCTTTTTTTGTAACACCCTCATTCATCTTTTGTTTCACCGCGGGAAGGTGTTATTAAATAGGTTCTACCAGTATTTGTAATCCAATTGCTTTCTAATGCAGAGGTGTAGGCTTTTATATGGATCTTTACCCGAGAGAGATTGGGGTCAGCTCGCTGTCCTTTGTCATTTAGGTAAAGCTGATCTACTTTAGCTATACAAAGCTTTATCTTAATAAAAAAAAAAAAATTAAAAACTGTTCCATTATTTTAATAGTCTGGCTTTTATAACCATCCAGTTTGTTTTTCTGTTGAGCCCAGTAGAGAGAGAGGTAACAGTTGGTAATTCATTTTCAATCGGGTGGATTGCACCTAATAAACAGATTGTTGAATCTGGCAATCCAAACTTTTTTTTTTCTGTGTGTATTTAGGAAGCTTTTCAGAGTACGTGTCTCTGAAGCAGTATCTTCTGTACTTTTGAAAGTTAACATTCACACACATGCACACACAATAATATTAGAAATCCTGAAACACAGGGGCTGCTGCCAAGTCAGTAAATCAAAATACAGCACTAATAAATCTTGTGCAGAAACAGCAACAAAAAGTTTGCCAGTGACTTTTAGATCTTCAGGAAATACCTGTAGAGAGAACTGGCACACATTTTGAAATGTCATTATAGAACAGACTGGAACTTAAGGGGCTTAATTAAAAGGAGATCAAAAGTACCCACTGCATTTAGACCATTTAACCCAGTTCACCATCCATTAACTTCCCAGTCCCCCAGAAACAGACACAGGCAGGTGTGGCTGTGTGTACTGGAAGGAGCACACCTGTATTGTGGTGTCAGAAGAACTCTTTGAGTCATAGTAAAATTCCAACTTCGATATTAAATCACATTACGCCAGCATATTAACCCCTGGGAATGTTGGTGAATGTTTTTTTTTTTTTTGTCTGGTTTTTAAAAAAAACATATTTGTTTCTGTTTATGATAAATATTACAGACTGTACTTATAGGTTAAATAAGTATATGTATGCACAAGAGTCAAAGCTTGGATGCTGAGCAATAATTCATGTAAGTCTAGGTGTATATTATTAAGCAATAGTAGGTATCCATTTACAACAATTAGTGGTGCAGCCAGCCTGTGACTCCTGTTTGCTGGTCCACTGAAGCTGTGTGGATAATTCGATTAGCTCTGCTCAGCAGCACTAGTGTGGGGACCTAACAAAGAGCTCACTAGTGATAGATGGGCCTGCTACCTATCTGATTAAACGGTCATTTCAATCATAGAGTTTGTGCCGAGCCTTTTCTCTTTCATTCATGGGAGGGGGGGGGTGGACCTCCCACCCCCCACCCCCACAACATCTCCAAACTAGCTAAAATAGCTTGTGCACTTAGTCACGTCATTGGTAACTACTTTATCCATGCATGGATGCACAGGGAAGAAAAAATAAATAAATAAAGCATTGAATTTAAGGCTTTTGTCTCTGTCTTTCATTCCTAGCTGGTCCTATGGAGTTCTGTTGTGGGAGATCTTTACTCTGGGGGGGTCTCCATACCCCGGAATCCCTGTTGAAGAGTTATTTAAGCTTTTGAAGGAAGGCCATCGGATGGACAAGCCTGCAAACTGCACACACGAACTGTAAGTACTGCAGCTCCAGGTCATTCCAGGACAAAGGGGGGGGGGGGGGGGGGGGGGGGTCTGAGCTCCTTCTTGTAATGCAACAGTTCAGTGGAATGTTTAGGATAAGACACACTTTAATGCAATCTACAATTTGCAAAAGGGTTCAAAGCATCATTGAAATATGAATCTGTATAATTTATGCTTGATGAGGAGTACCCTTTTAGAATTAATATAAGCAAAAAATCACAAGATTCAGTGTTCCCCTTTTTAACACAGTACCCAAGTGTACAAATTAGTTATACGAAAACGTTACCACCTGCAGCTCTGCAAACAATGCCAAAGCAGCCCTGTTGAGTGTGGCAGTGGTGCCAAATGCATTTATTTATATTTATCATCACCGTTTTTGTATGGCCAGTAAGGATTACAAGTTCAGTGATGACATACTGGGATTGCTCTGGAAACAGAGGAGAGTTAAAAAATATATTGTTTGTTTGCCTTTTTTCTTATAACTCAAGGAGCTCTTGTTTTATCTTTTAGATATATGATAATGAGAGAATGTTGGCATGCAGTTCCCTCACAGAGACCAACCTTCAAACAGCTGGTGGAGGACCATGACAGGGTCCTGACAATGATGTCCACCGATGTAAGTACATGCTGTCCAGCACAGAGTGAAGTAGGTCAGCTGATTGACGATATGGATCGCAAACAGTTTTTTTTTTTTTAATTATTATATATTTTTTTTATTATTATTCTAACTGTGTATCTTATGCTATGTTACGCAATTATCATTAATGATAACTAGAATTCTAACACTAAGCCAGATGAAGCCAATGTACACCCATGCATCTGAAGTTACTCGTAGATTGGTCCTAAATGTACTAAATGTAATTAATAAAAGTATGCCCTGTAAAAATGAATGTTCTATTTCTAAGTGAAAAGGTCTGTTTAACTAGTTCTACAACCATCTTTATAAAAGTGCTCTATTGGTTTCCAAGGTCTGTTTTTCTAAACATGCTAGCTCTGAGTAATTCAGTTGTTAGTAGACACTGGTGAGCAGATAACATACTCTCAGCTTATCCCTGTGCAGCCTAAGAACAAGCTAGCACCACACCACTATCAATGGCTGTTAATCTTGAGCACTGTTATACCCTGCATGACGGCCCATTGAAATTTAGTTTGATCACAGGGCTGGGCTGTCAGTTCATTAATGATAGAAATGAATCAATGTTTTCTGCAGGAGTACCTTGACTTGTCGGTAGTGTTTGAGCAGTATTCACCTGCCTGCCAGGACACTCGCAGTACCTGCTCTTCGGGGGACGATTCCGTCTTCACCCACGAGCCCTTCCCTGATGAACCTTGTCTTCCCAAACACCAACAGTGTAACGGTGTCATCCGGGCTTGAACACTTTGACCTTTTTCTAGAAAACAGATATTCCAGATTGTTGGTCTGGTGCCTTTGGACACATTACTATGAAGAAGGAAACAACAACAACAACAACAAACATGGAACAGTAGTTTTAAAGAAACTTTCCTGAGCCTTGCCTTTTTTTTTTCTGAATGCTGTATACAAAGTCGAGAAGCACTGTTTGGCTTGAAGGAACTATTTTGATTCTTTGCAAAGATTTATTTAACAATGTCTTGGTTTTTTCGTTGTTTCCCCCAATATGTATATATATATATATATATATATATATATATATATATATATATATATTATATATATATATATATATATACTTCTAGCTTTTTAATGATAGTGTTAGAGCAAAACCATTCTGTGCCTACAAACTTAAAGAAAGGACAGACGTGAAACTGCAAGAAACGATTCCTGTATGACAAGACACAATGTTTGGGTGCAGATTACCCCATTCAAGGCTTAAGCCTTATGGAACTTAGAGACTTAGAGCCAGTCAATGGAAACAGTCTAAACACAGTATTCGTGTACGTGCACACTGCTGCACTGCTGCAGCGACCCAATCTGCACATACTGATCAGGGTTCAGTAAAAAGCAGCACAGACTTGACTCGCCATCTAATTTTTTTTTTAACTCACTTCCATGAGTGTTGGAGAATAGTGTGTTTAAGTCAGCTGATGAATACTGGTACAGAGGAGGGTTCTTCTCAATACTGGAGTGTGGAAAGGAAGAAATGAATGCTTTTAACACTCGCTGATCAAAAAAAAAAAAAAAAAGAAATTTTCCAGCCGACATTGTTGCTGTAAATTGAAAATCCCATCAGTAATACTTCAAGAGATTTTATATATATATATATATATATATATATATATATATATAGATATATATATATATATCTGACTTGTTCTGATTTACTTCTGATTGAGTGTTTTAAAGATATGGTGGATTTCTTTTTTTTTAATGTTCATTTTAGTTACAAGCATTTGGGAGACTTTGTTGCTATGAAATACAACAGGTTGCCTCCACCAATTGGTAGGACCAACAATGATACACTAAGGCTGCTGCCTTTTAACTTATATCTGAAAGGTTTATATTGTAAATATATAAATAGAAATATGTATCATATTGCTGAGAACAGCAGTGTAATTAAAAAAAAATATACATTCTTTTTTATTATTTTTAAATCACTTAAAGCATAAAACATTGCAATCTAGGATATACTGATGTGGTCGCATAAAAACAAAATGTAATCTTCAAAGTTTTTAGTTTTATTATTTGAATAATTAACATGTATATTTGTAAAGTTATTTATAGTCTTAACATATCTGTTCATAGGTTTAAATAGTAGCATAGAATTTTGGTACTGTAAACAACTTAATTTTTCAATTTTTTTTTTTTTTAACTTATTAACAGCAGAACTGAGACAGGATATTGTTTTTGGCCGTCAGATATTTTTTCTCCCATTTTGTTTACAGGTAAAAAAGAATGTATGAAAAATGTTTTAATTACTTATGATGTTTCTTTACATGGATAAGAAACAAATACATTGAACTTTTGTAGTGTTATCCTGGATTGCAGTGAATGATGAAGTTTTGGATTTCGCAATGAAACAGCCGTGGTTAAAGAAACACGATACAGCCACAGAATAACTAGGTGCCAGGGGAGAGAAAGAAGGTGGCGTTCAGAAGTTGAGAGAACACAAAGATATGCTGTGGTTTGGAACTTCAAGCCACTTGGGGTTCATTACCACAGAGTTGCCTCAAACTAGGTCTCCGTGTCCTGGAACCAGGTTTCAAGCCACTGCTCTTAAAAAAGTGGCTTTGTGTTCCCTCAGTTTAACGAGCTCCGGACATCAATAGAAACCATCCTTGGCTGTTTGCTTCATACTTCCTTTCGATTTAACCACTGTTCAATGGTGTTTCTCTTTGAAATGAAGACAAGCTTTGAGGTTTACTTTAAGCAAGTACTATGCAAAGCAAAAAAAAAAAAAAAAAAGACTAGCGACTCTGAATGATGTGTGTTTATTTATGAGTTGTATTTTTGGCAGTTATCACAGAGTCTGGTTTCCAGTTAACGTAAAATGGGGTGCAATGATTGTTTTTTTTTTTTTTTTTTTTTTTTTTTTTTTCATGGCTCCAATAAGGGTCCTGCAACTACAGGGAAACCAGCGCAATTTCTAGAGAATTTCTTAATCCAACTCCTTGCCAGGAATGTGATAATGTTTCAACTGTGGTCACATCTGTCAAACCAAAACGCATATTTTTAGACATTAAGAAGTACCATAATAATACCGTTCCACCAGAAAATGGCACAAAAATAAATAAATAGTACATGTCGCAGTAAAACTATCCTGGAGACAAGCTGCTTTTAAAAAGTCTCTGACGCATAAAAGTAACCCACAGCGATATGACTACAGTCCGCATCAATTTAACTAGCCTGTTTTCTTGCCTGTAAAGTGACTGGGACTGATTTGATCTGAAGGAGGGAGTAGGGCGGTGATTTAAAACATTTTGAGGTTAAAATTATTTGAATGTAACCCAGCCATAATTGTGTGCCAGACTGGGGGCTTAGTCTCGAAAAGCCTTTTAGTTGAAGTAGGAAATGTTGGGCACTTCTAGGCTTAATTGTGGTTGGGTTTTTTTGTTTGTTTTTTTTTTTAAAGAAAGGTAAAAGCTTTCCCTATGGTGAGATCCCTTTTAATCCTTGTATGTTTTTTTTTTTTTTTACCTTTGCAGTAAGTTCCCAACCCCCCCCCCTTTAAGGCATGTAAGCGGTATATAAGTATATTAGAAAATGGATCTCAGATTTCCTTTAACCTGAAAAATATGTCAACACAGTATTATTTTTAATCAATAAAACAAACGTGCACTCAGCTCCTAATTAGAAAAAAAAAAAAGTGTTACAGGTACTTTTATTCTTTTACATGTTTTACATTTTGTTTAAAGAGGTAGATAAAAAATAAACCATGTTCACTTTTTTATGTAGGAGGTCCCTGAAGTGAAGATCAGTCTTCTATGTAGGAGGTTCCTGAAGTAAATATTTCACAGATTCACTTAAATACCACAATACTGAGTGCGCCTGTCATTAACTGAAATGAACTCCTTAGCAATGTCGATCATGTTTAGTTCATCAAAAAGCATCATGAGAAGCTTCTCTCCACTGCAGCACTGGATATTGGCAAGGGTGAGGAACAATTGTAAAAGTGAATGGATTTTGGAGAACAAAATGTTGGGACAGCCTTAAATACATCTATCAAAGTGGTGACTTTTGTGACTGTATTGTCATGCAATGCTGAAACATTCCTATTAGTTGCATGAATCAAGTCCGGCAGGATTCTCAGCTGATTTTTTTAGATGACTAAAATCCAAGTCTTTTGCATAAGTGTCCTTGATAAGAATAAAATTTTCTTCACTGTTCTGCAGCTGATGTCATCCTCCATTTTCAATTGCCCTTGGAGCAGCCAAAAAAATGCAATTTCAATTCAGCTGTGGTAACAGCCAAAGCTTCAAATAAAGCATGAAAAAAAAACACAGAAATGTAGTTCTAGCGCCTTGTTAATTAAGGTAATGCCACACAAACAGCATTTCATTTTCTTATTTCGTAACAATATCGATCTGAAATGGCAGAAACGTGAAATAAGTAGCATTGTTTTTTAATGGCAATTTTATATACATGTATAAGTAGAAATGCTTTACTGTAAATCACTTACCAAAAAATCAAGTCTAGTAAACTTTGTAGTCTGACAGGTGCATTTACAGTACTGAATATCACAGTAAATGAAGACGGAACACAAAAGCAAGCCCAGACATCAGAAACTGACAAGCATGCTCTATAGCACTTAAAAACATTTAAACTGTTACAGACTTTCTTTTAGAGATTTTTTTCATGATTGAGATGTATTTTTTGAAGATCTCACCACGATTGTTAGGGCCTTAACTATTTCTAATATTAACTTACAATTTGTGTTTAGGTGGGAATACTAACAATATTTTTAATTACACCCCCTCCCCACCGTCCCCAACCGTAAAATTCAGTTTGGTCAACATCCCTTACTTTGAATGCTCCATAGACATTTTGAAATCCCATTATACTCTATATATCTCTTAGCCTTCTTTTTAGTTACCCAAAACGATGCTTGTTAAAACTAGCATTAGCTGTTCATCCTCCATTGAAGCTAAGTGCCATTGGATCACAGTAACAAAGATAATCCTTGCACCCTGGTTTTCCTCTGTCAAGTTTGTATATTAGCAATACTGGGATGACAACCCATCTTCCATTTTTATTTTTTATTTTATTTTATTTTTCTAAAAGTATTTTATAGTTCCATGAAGCTCTTACTACATAGACAGATTTAATTTATAGCTTGAAGTTGTGATTGATTTACATAGTGTAGATTTTATATAGCTGTGTGATTTTTGTTTTGTAAAATTATAGTTAATTTTCTTCACAGTATTTTCTTACAAAATCCAGCAAATTGTGTACATTCCAAGTACCGTCTACATTAAAGTGTTGTTTCCAATTTTGAAATCGCACATTTGTGTTCACTTTTATTTTTAAGAAATTGAAACTAAATATATTTCTAATTTATTGTTTTTGTTTTGTTTGTGAAATACGTGTTGTAGACGAGCAAGCTTAACATTTTGTATTCATTGTTTATTAGTTTTCATAACTGTTATTTTCAGCAACTAAAAATCTGCATAATGTTCTTTCTGAATGCAACGGGAGATTTTTGTGTCACATTCCACATAATTGCATACAGGTAGCTCCATTTTGGCGACAGCTGTTTTTACTTTCAATATCAATCTCTGTGCCTGAAAACCTATGCTGTTGGAAGTTTCAAATAAACACTAAACAAACCAGTCTGTCCATTTTATTTGTTCTTTTTTATTTTAAATACAGCAGTGGTGCTTAGCAGCAGGTAATGAGGGATTCATTGTGTGGGTCTAAGCTTGTCAGCGTGTTAATTACCATGTATACAGTGACATCCACATACAGGACATACACATTAATAAACTGACAATGAACCAGTGATGGTAGCAAACAATTATGCTAGTGAGATTTCAGAGGATTTAGGAGCTGCTTTGATTGCATGTGCCAGTGCCAGCCATTATATGATTAGAAATGTCTATGGGTGAAATTTACTGAAGAAGTAAATGTGGAGTTTTTGGGTTGGTCGATGACCAGCAAAACTTTCATCTGATGGTATTACAGTGGGATAGTAACTGAATTTCACCCATTGTCTGGATTTGCAATTCTAACAGGGTGGAGGCTGGGCATGAACCAGCAACCCCATGCACTGCAAATAAGCGTCTTAACCACAATGCGCAAGAACCGGGCTCGTCTGATTGGACAGAATCCATAACGGCAGTGTATCGCACAATACTGCCAGTTTCACACCCATATCAATCATGAGAATCATTTTAACTTTCTTATCATTTGAACTGGTTCCGCTTTTATTGTGCTCAGTATTCTTAAGTTATTTTTTATGTTATTTTAAATACAGTACAATAGATAAAAGGCTGCAACCTGGCATCTTTGCAGCAGGTCACATGATCTGGTTACATCTTAACAACTGGAGGGAAGAGGCACCAGGAAGCAGCGGCAACTCTTCATCTACAGCATTGATATCCCCAACTGTTGTATAAAATACAAACAAAAACCCAAACAATCTTCAGAAAAGAGTAATATGTATAATGTTAATGAGATAAGAGGTGCAAAGCACTCCTTTGAATGATACAGAAAACTCCAGTGTGCAGTACAGTGGCGAGACTTGAGAAATGGGGCCATTGTGGGCTGTTTCATAGCCATGAAAGATTCCAGAGGTATGTCACTGCCTAATCAATGCACTATTATGGATCACAACATTTAAGTCCGAGACAGGGTAGGGTTAAATCCAGTGGTTCCAGAGCTCAATTTAATCCATCTTGTGAACTTAAGTACACCATTTAGATGATATTACACAGTAGCAGACCGTTTGAAGGAACCTCCAAGTATGTAATTTAAGCTTTCACTGACTTAAATGAGATTAGCCAGAAACAGTGCTGTTCATTTAGGCAGTAAAACTTAATGCTGCATCATTTTTATTAAAGTTATTTTATTGTTTATGTGAGAACTGTGTAGAGACTAATGTCGGACTAATGTAATACATAATGAAGGTAAGTTGAATGTGAAACCAGAACGGTGTGTGTGTGTGTTCATGTGTGTGTGTGTGTGTCTATACATATATACACACACACACACACACACACACACACACACACACACACACACACTTATACTTTCAAAAGCTATTACTTTTTTTTTTTTTTTAAATGTGGTACATACAGCACAGATATAGCAAAGGTGGCTTGGTGGGTCAGGTGGTCAAAGAAAGGCGCTTGTTACCAAGAGGGTCCTGGTTCAATCTCAGCCACTGACTCACTGTGTGTGACCCTGTCCTTGAGCAAGTCACTTAACCTCCTTGTGCTCTGTCCTCCGGATAAGATGTAAAACCAAATCATACTGTAAGCGACTGCAGCAGCAGTTGTGAGTTCACCCCCTAGTCTCTCTGTGTAAGTTGCTTTGGATAAAAGTGTCTGCTAAATGACTAACTCATGATAATAATTATAATTAAAGGTAGAATAATATATTTATTGTAAACACTGCTGGGTGTTCTGTAACTTATTCAAATAGTTGTTTTTTTTTTTCATTTATCTACACATCCTACCCCACAACTTCCAAGTGAAAAAAATATTCAAAAAATTTGTAGGAAATTAATTAAAAATGAAAACTGAAATAGCTTAGTTGGATAAGTGTCCACCCTCCTTGTAATAGCAACCCTAAATTAGCTCAAGTGTAACCAATCGCCTTCAAAATCACACACCAATTAAGTGGCCTCCACCTGTGTTAAATTGTAGTGATTCACATGATTTCAGGATCAATTCAGCAGTTCCTATCGGTTCCCTCTGCTGGGTAGTGCATTTCAAAGCAAAGACTCAACCATGAGCACCAAGGCGCTTTCAAAATAAGTCCAGGACAAAGTTGTTGAAAGGCACAGATAAGGGGATTTGTATAAAAAAAATATCAAAGGCCTTGAATATCCCTAGGAGGTCGGTCAAGACAATTATTAAGAAGTGGAAGGTGTATGGCACCACTAAGACCCTGCCTAGATCAGACCGAGCAAGAAGGAGACTGATCAGAGAGGCTACCAAGAGGCCAATGGCAACTTTGCAAGAGCTACAGGCTTTTATGATCAAGACTGGTCAAAGTGTGCATGTGACAACAATATCCCAAGCACTCCACAAATCTGGCCTGTATGGTAGGGTGGCAAGAAGGAAGCCATTACTCAAGAAAGCCTGCCTTGAAACCCGTTTAAAGTATGAAAAAAAGCACTAAGGAAATTCTGTAGCAATCTGGCAAAAAGTTTTGTGGTCTGACGAAACTAAAATGGAACTTTTTGGTCTGAAGGCAAAGCGTTATGTTTGGCGAAAACCCAACACAGCGAATCACCCAAACAACACCATCCTTACTGTGAAGCATGGTGGTGGCAGCATCAAGTTATGGAGATGTTTCTCATCGGCAGGGACTGGGGCACTTGTCAGGATAGAAGGGAAAATGAATGGATCAAAGTACAGAGAAGTCCTTGAGGAAAACCTGCTGCTCTCTGCAAGAAAGCTGAAACTGGGATGGAAGTTCACCTTTCAGCATGACAACGACCCAAAGCACACAGCCAAAGCTACACTGGAGTGGCTAAGGAACAAAGAGGTAAATGTCTTTGAGTGGCCCAGTCAAAGCCCCAACCTAAATCATTTGAATGTTTATGGCATGACTTGAAGATTGCTGTCCATCAACGCTCCCCAAGGAACTTGATAGAGCTTGAACAGTTTTGTAAAGAAGAATGGTCAAATATTGTCAAATCTAGGTGTGCAAAGTTGCTAGAGACCTATCCCAACAGACTCACAGCTGTAATTGCTGTCAAAGGTGCCTCCACCAAGTATTAACTCAGGAGGGTGGAGACTTATCCAATTATGATCTTTCAGTTTTGTATTTTTAATATATAATTTTTTTCTCATTTCTGAAAAAAGTTCAAGGGGGTGTAGACTTTCTATAGGCACTGTAACATGACACACACGACCACACATCCCACACAAGATATAATATATATATATATATATATATATATATCTATATATATATATATATATATATATATACAACTGGTACAACTTTTGGTAAGCACTACCATCAACTATCAGGTAATGCCCAATAGTAAGTGTTTTATTGTGATTATAAATCAGTAAACAGATACAGTGCCTTTTTTTATTTTATTTTACAAAATTAATTGACAATTTACCTTTTCAATGTTTTACTTTCCTCACCATTGTTCTTTCTGAAAGTGATGTGGTTCTATTTCAGTGTATTCTTCCTATCTGAACAACACTGGCTGGAAAAGAGCATCTAAAAGAGCTGTTTAACATGGAGAGATGGAGAATGTCTACCAAGTGACCTCATTCTGGAGCTAGAAAGTATAGTCATTATAATAACTGTGGCTCAGGCCCATTTCAAGTGGTGCCAAGCTGGGTTTGAATTATTCTTTAATATATTATATCTTTACAAAGTGTCTCCATTTGGAGCATTGAACAGAGTTAAGCGTTTCATTATGACAGAAACCAAAGAGGTCAAGACTAAGCTTTTCTTTTCTTTTTTTTTTTTTTTTATGCACGCCGAGACCAAATGTCACTGCTCCAGAATGGCTAAAACAAATTGCCGTTCAGGGTGGGGGGCACAGTGGAACTGCAATTTGAGCTCCCTGCCCCTGTAATTCCATTGCATTGAATCTCTAGAACTGCATTCCATCAACACATGACACTCTCTGACCTTGTCTGCAGGGGTTTAGCTACTGTAATTCTAAACTGTAAAAAAAAACATGTTGTCGCTACACTTGCTTATTCAATGCTTTTCCATAGAAGACGGCTTTAGACGTGGTTCTTATTGTGCAATAGGTTATCAGTGTACACAAGTCAGCATGACTATATGGATTTATAACTGTGTGATAAAGTGGCTGAGTGGGAGCAGGTGCAGGAGTCATGCACTGCATGAAAGAAGCAGACAGAGATCATTGTAATCCGGTTTGGAAATGTTTTTATTGGAGTTTTTCAGGTATGGTGACCAAACAATAATTCACCGGCAATAGACACCGATGTGTACAGGACGGGGTAAATAACACAAGAAAAGACAGTCCCAAATAATAAACAATATCCGCCACATAATAATACAAAATGGTCACCAGTCCTATGTATGTGCAGTAGTGCTCATGGTGGGTGATACAAGATTATATTTGTGACAATGGTGAAGTGTTGTCCGGTTTAGTGCTGGCCCTTGGTGACAGCTGTGTTAGCTTTCTAGTAACGTACAAGACAAGACGAAACAATTACAAACAAACAAAACACAACACTCATGATACAGTTTCTGGTTACTTTCTTTTAATCCTTCACTGTTCTATCCACAACAAACCAATGCGAAGGAACAGATTACGATTACGACCCCTTGGTAAACAAGTGCAACAGCCTTTCCAATCTACAGCTGCCACGTCGTTTCCCTTCCAGGTCAATGTGTTACTGAAACTGAGTCTCGCCCCCTTCCAGGCTGGCTGACGTCCCTTGAACCTGTGGAAAGAACTGTCACACCAGCCCGTCCACGGAACTCAGTTCTCGCTTCTTAGCACCCTCACAGGTCGGGACAGAGATTTACAATCAAGAATCATTGTATTTCTGTCACAAGCTGTTATGGTCATTTAAACTTCTTTACAACAATTGAAAATACAGTAGAAATGGTATTAACATATTGAGAGTCGCAATAGTTCATATATGACCAAACTTTAGGTGAAGTCCAGGGCCTGCTGGTATAATCAATCAATCTTTCTTATATATAGTGCCTTTCATAGCAGACCACCATCACAAAGCGCTTTACAAGATGCAGTAAATACAAGAAAATCCATACTACTTCAAATACAGAGAAATCCATAATACATGCTATACAGTAAAAAACAATGCATAATACATTAAATACAGTGGAAAGTACATAATACATAATAATAGCATAATACATGAATTAGTGCACTAAATACAGTGGAAGCTGCATAATACATGAAACAGTGCATTAAATACAGTGGAAAGTGCATAATACATGATAGTAACATAATATGTGAAATAGTAGCAGTAGCTAATAGCAGATATTAGGCTTAAAGAGCTTATAAAGTACTACAGTCAAGTCTCCAATGCATATTGATACACAGTGTCCAAAAACATTTCACATATACATAAATAACCAAGTTAGCATAAAGGGTCAAGACAGATAACTATATCTAACAAAGAGGCTAAGTTATTAAACATTTCTTAAGCAGAAATTACCTTCTTGATGAACGGTCCAGCCCAGTAAATCCATAAACCCTCATTGGCGCTCTCTGCTGAATAAGTAAAGTATTGAGTTTACATTTGAAGCTGCACTGCTGGATCCCAACGCTAGACTTGTATTGAGTTATCGCGTGATATGAGGCAGCACTGCGGTCCTTCCCTATGGGACACACTGTATATGTCAGGTTATGGTAGGATATGGAAATATAGTGACAGTCTACCCCAAAACATGCTGTCAACAAAGAGCGTTTACATTCAAATTAAAGCTAATGAATCATAGGGCACTTTAGTAGATGCAGCAGGCACTTTTTTTGTTAACTATTTAAAAAGATCTTACTAACAAATTTTTGTTATTTTTTTTTAAAGATTAGTTCATTAAAAAGTGAATTCTAATAAACAAGGCCTACCCAGTCGTTCATTTTAAAATTTGAAATCTTTACCTCCAAGTTCACTGTACTTAAAAAACAATTATTGTTATTTATACCATTGCTTTCTAGATAAAAATCCATTAAAAAAAATATTTTTCTTCTGTTTCTTTTGCTTTTTATTTTAGAATACATCAACAAAGTTGTTAATATTTTAAATGAAATGTCTCCAGATACCGGGAAAACACAGAGTATTGCATTTTTCCCGTAAGCGGTCACATGGGATGCAGAGATTATGTGACGTGGGTGGGTTGTGGAGAGTGCGAGTGAGACGAGATTGTGAGATGGCGTCGAGTGAGCTAAGACACAGTCCTGGCTATCGGTAGTTATCCACTTACAGTAGGGTGGGCAAACGTAATTTAACTAACAAAAAAACCGAACTGGTTTTTGTAAACAGCTTTCATCTAACTTAAACATATCTGAAATTTAAAAAAAAAAAAAAACACAAAAAATGTTTTAAATGTGTAATAAATACGGACCAAGCCTCCCTTTAACTTTCACCCAGCGGCCATCTTGGATATTTTTTTTTTTTTTAAGTCTCTGCCAACTTTGAGCTTTGGTAATTAAAATTGGAAACATTAATGGATAAATTATTGATGGGACCAAAAGGACCAATGTCTACTCCTGGGATGCCAAAGATCAACACAACTGCCTGGCATTGGGTTATTAAAATAAGTACTAGTTACAGAATATGTTCATTTGAATGACTTTATTAAAATGTGTTATCACCACATGTCTTTGAGTGATAAGCAATAAACAGCATTTACATGGCATGTGTATACATTGGTGTCATCATCAGATGGTGCTTTAATGTAAGATCTGTAGCTATAGTGTGGCACATCAGCATTCTTCTCATATGTAGAACAGCCATATGAATGTTATTGTTCCAGCTGCTGTAGTCTTATTAATAAAATACCCCCTTGTCTTCCAGGAGAATAATGTCGTAATTTTGAGTCGTGACACATCGCCGGAAAAATAGAATTCTTCTAATATGTACAGCAGCCATGTGCATAGCAACTGCCTGTTTTAAAATAAAGTGTTAGGGCTAGTTCATACTTCTGCCGCAGATGAATGTGCATCTTCACTCTGACTATGTAGCAAATGTTGACATTTTTCAACATTATCCAACCCTATGCAATTTTAGGTCGCAGACGCATGAGAAAAGGCTTTACGACTTTCCGAAAAAGATGCACATCGCAAGAGTGTGGATGGCATTATTCTGACCTATCGCACAGGATCGCAGACCCTCGACTCTGACCACAATCTGAAGTCTGAACCAACCTTTTGACTAATGCAAGACATGGAGGCTTAAATTTAAATTGTATACAGATTGCAATCTCTTCCCTTTCCTTTCTATGGAAAAGTAGCTTTTTAATTGTGGGGGAAATAGAATGGATTTCACAGTGGCAGTTGTCGGATTGGAAATTCCCTTTAATCGTTAAGTTTCCCTGGGCTAGAGTTTCCGGGTTAACCTTTTAAGTAAATCAACAAATCTCCCTGTCACAGCATGTAGACAGACTAGGGCCTTTTTGAAAGCAGGAAGTCTTGCATCAATGATCAGCTTGCATCAAAGCATCTGTAAAATAAGAACATCAACTAATATTAGGACTAATAGAGAACCTTGTCCAAATGGCAGCAGCATGGTTTGTTTAACAGTTTAATGAATTGTTTCCTCTCAAGAATAATTGCAGCTTTGTCCATTAGGGTTTCTATAATTACACTAACCACACAGATTCTGTAGCCATTAGGTCAATCGTTTTTCCTCAAGCAATTTTCTGGTTACCTGATTTGGCCTGCAGCCCAATGTTTCCATGCACTGCGAAGGAAATCCTCCATTTCCTAATGACTGGAATTGTATACATTGAGATTTTCAGGTCCCACTCAGCCCTGGACTGTTTAGTTTTTTGCTGTTTGTTGGAAAAGGGACCAAAACTGTACTTTCAGCTTTGCTACACCCACATCTGTTAGTTTAGAAGTGAATCTCTCGCCTCAGTTATGGATTCAACCAGCGATATGTGATTTCACTTTTCTAAACAGCTGTTGAGCCGAGCGAGGCTGGCCTGGTTGTCACCAGATGTGATGATTGTTGGTCTCGTTGCTTCCACACAAGAACCGTTTGACATGATAAGCAAACTGGAAGTGAGGCCTCACTGCGAAAAAATCTGGATAAGCTCTAGTTAGTGAGCTCAACATAGGCTTATTGTTCATCTGTCTGTCCAGCTGCTTGTCTGTCTGTACAGTATGTTTGTTATTAAGAGTGTGTGATGCACAGATTCAGTTCTGATGAAACTTGGTCTGGTTGTGCTATTGAGTGCATTCGAATGTGGGGGTATACAAAGGAATTGTCTTTGTGTCTAACTTAATTTTTCACAGGTGCATACAGTACATATAGTTCATAGTTCATAGCGGTCTTATTTTTGTATGCTACTGATATCTCTAATTTTGAATTTATAGGTGTGGCAGGAGGATGAATGCTACTTTCTGCTTGTTTCTGTTCATTATGTAGCTTTAATCGCTGCCTTAACTTATCAATTATCTATTTTTTAATAAGTGAACAAATCCAGAATAGTCTTCTTCTGTAGTACTGTTGTTCTCAGGATGCATTCACCCCACTGAAAAAAGTATACTTTCAAGCTCCAATTACCTGGAACAAATGTGTCAACAGATTCAAAGTTCAGCAAGTGCTGCTGGAGCTGCTAAAAATACACAGCTATTTGTTTAAAGGGTTTTTTCTTCCTTGGTCGGTTTTCATGCTGAAAGTTGATAAAGTTAACCTTAACCAATACTTTGAGTTACCGAGTCACTCAGCAGACTTGTTGATGCTGAAGCACTGGGGACCTTTAAGACCCAGAATGACAAAGTTTTTAGATCAATCCTATTAGGAACCAGGCGAGCGTAGATGGACAGATTGGTCTCCTCTTGCTCATAAATGTTCTAATGTCCTCATGAAAGCTTGTGACTCTCACCTGAAATGTTGTATTCCTAATGGTGGGTTCATAATATGTATTTATTTTGATTGATTCATAATTCACAATTTTGGTTTTATAATGGTGAGGGAATAACACTGGCACAGTCACAGATTTGCATATCAAAGTTCCTTCAAAACATCCCACAAACACAACCGCAATCAATTCCAAGCAGCAAGCAAACACCCTTTTCATAGTCTTCTCCTTCAGAAACAGCATCCTATAGGTTCTACTAAAAGACTGGCCCTGTGGGCTTAAAAGCATTAACTCCAGTGCAGTGTTTGCACTAGTTTTATGTATATATTTATTTTTACATACTAAGGTGCACCCAGGGACCCTTCAACCCATAAAGTGTTTAAATTATTTATTTAATGTTTTGCAACATCGCCAATTTGAGGAGAGGGAGGTGGGGGTGTCATTGTTCTCCTGAAATGTGGCTGGCAACTGGAATCAGAAGCAATAAATCAAGGTCAGTTGCAATGTCATCTGGCCCACATTGACTTGCAGCCATGCCTTCAGCCTATTATACTTATCCAATTCTTAACATTTTTTAGACTGCATGTCATGGTGCCGCCAGTGTGAAGTTATACTTTCTTCTATTTTTATTTTGTACATTATACTTTGAAGATTACCTTCAGTCCTAAAGACAGTTTGTTCTCTTATTCCAGAGGTACATGCTGTTCTGGCCTTCCAGCACAGGGAAATCTTTGTTTTAATCTTTATAGCTGCAAGGACACCGTTCACTAAATGTCTGACCTTGAAGGAACAGCATGAGTCCTGGGCAGTGAGTGTGTTGCATGTGAAGGCCCCTGCTAGTTCAAGTTGGGAGTACTGTCATTAGTACCAAGTGCCAAGTTTGAGATTATCAAGCACTGCCTTAGGACTGGGTTAGGGATTAAACACATGTTTGGCACAGGGGCTCACCATAGGCAGATCTGAATGACCTCAGGCTGGGATAAAGGAAACTGAGATGAGACGAGACCTGAAAACTGAAAGTCAAAAACAGAACAGAACATGAGAACATTCCTCCCACTTATGCAGCAAAGGTTAAATTAAACCTGTCAGGATGTGAGTGGTGAGTGTAAATAAACAAAGTCCAAACAATATTATAATCTCCCAAAACAGTCCATATTCATTTGTAAATAATGAAATTATAATCATCCACTCTACCATCAATTTCATTGGGGGTATACGGCAGGAATTGCAGTCCTAAAACAACAACAACAACAACAATAATAATAATAATAATAATAATAAGAAGAAGAAGAAGAAGAAGAATAATAAGAATAATAACAACAACAACAACAACAACAACAACAACAAGAGAGAGGATAGCAGTTTGACTACCTTCTGTCTCTGTCACAAAACCCAAGTCTGAAATTCTTAAGATTTAAAAGCATTCTTTTTATTTCTTTTTTTTTTTTTTTTAATTCAAACTAGGTTAAAAATGGATGCAAAAAAATATTATTCTGCTTGAATGAATGCTTGATTAAGTTGCCCATAAAACTATAGGAAGTATCTTTGCTCTTTGAATGAAAACTTATTTGGCTAATGAATGCATTTTACAAAAAATAAAGATAAATTTCACATAACACTGTGCAGAATTTTTCTCTGACATTTTCTGCTCTGCTAAGACTTAAACATTGTGGTCTGTGATAAATAAGTTTTAAAGCATATGATAACCTTTTAGCATAACTAGAAGACATTGCTGCTCAGGTATTGTGAGGAAGAAATATGTTAACACTTACCAGTAAGGGGTAAAGTTCACAAATACAAATGTACATCCTCTTGACAACCAATTGTAGGGGCTGCTGCGGTGTCTTGCAGTCGGGTTACTGAGGTTCCTACCTGAAGACATTGAGCCTACAGTGTTCCTATAGCAACCAGCCCTGGCAGAGCAAGGGGGAGTTTCAAACATACCGCTGAGCCCTATTCCTCAGGTATAGCCAGACTCTGCACACTATCAATCACACAAGCCAAGCAAGTGAAACTTGTTTTTCAGTAACCATTTCGAAAGAAAATCATCTCTTTTGAAAGAATTTGTCTCTGGCAAAGACTCTGGATAATAATGTGCCACAGATTGTATTGCAAATTAATACTTTCCCAGCAATAACTCAAAATAATTGTCATAGGCTGACTGAGGAACCATGAAACACAACCGACACGCAGGGAGAAGTGAATGCTAACTAATTCTTAAAAATAGTAATAATAATGCCTTGTTGTTCTTGCCAGTGTGTTCGTGCAATATCTTCCACTTTGGGTTAGAAAATGTTTACCCAAGATCCCAAGCCCCACACCTGAGATGGCACATCCTGTTTTCCATTCAGTAGTCCTGAGGTGTAAGAAATGGCCAACAATGGCATTGAAACTTGAATGATCAGAATCCTGATGGTCTGCTGCTACGATAAAAATGACTCAACTCTTCTATCACCTTACACTGGCCTACAGAGCAATAGCGAAAACAAACCATGTTGTTTATGTATAGCAATAGCACGACAGTACTGCACGCCCTGGGTGTGTTGTGAGGCATGAGGCATTTATAAAAACATTTTTAAAAAAAGATTTTAAACTTTAAACTATTTTATTATTGAATGTATCTTTCCAGTGCAAAGTAACTCCTAAGCTTTGCTTGTAGTCTACAAATGGGCTTGAATAACTTATTATGGCTGAATTAATTGTTCATTTGTTTTTGTAGATATGCAAATGTATTTACTTATGTGTTTATATTTATACTGCAGTTTGAACGTATCATTTTTCTATTTAAAAAAACAAACAAACAAAAAAAAAATTAGAATAAAACTGCTCGCCTACATGTCCGGTATCTAAATTTGATGTTTGAAATTACTGTTTCCCTACAGTAATGATTATCTGCACCTTTAGATCTGAAATGCCAAACCTTTGTTTATTTTCAGCAGCAGTCCCAGACTCAGGGTGGGAACATCAGCTGAGCTTGCCTGCTGGGTGTCACTCATATACCCTGTTTCAAGCTTTTTTCACTGCTGCAATAGCTGTCGACTTTATATATATATATATATATATATATATATATATATATATATATATATATATATATATATATATATATATAACAAAAACAATAAGAGGTTTTGCAGACCCAAACAATAATAAAAACCACAAATACCACCCCACAATAATACATACACTGTCACCAATAGTGCTCCTTGTGGGTGATACTGTTTAGTTTACAGTGACAATGGTGCAGTGATGTTCCAGCTTTAGTGCTGGCCCTTGGCGACAGCTCCGGAAATGTGTTAGCCGTGTAGTGTACAAACAAGAAGATTTAATACACAGACAAATAAACACACAACACACACGATATGTGTTATTTTTAGTTTTTGCTTTCTTTCACTGGTTTGCTCTCAGTCTTTCTCGGTTCCCATGTAAACCAATGCAAACGAACACATTACGATTCTCTGTTCCCTTTTATGCTGTCACTCATGGCTCCTTGGCAAACGAGTGCAACCGTCTCTCCAACCTGCGGCTGCCACGACGTTTCCCTTCCGGATCAATACGTTCTTGCAACGGAGTCTCGCCTTCTTCCAGACTGGCCGACTTCTCGATCCTGGGAAAGAACTGTCATACCAGCCCGTCCAAAGAGATTTACAACCAATA
Organism: Polyodon spathula; assembly: GCF_017654505.1. Taxonomy (NCBI): domain Eukaryota; kingdom Metazoa; phylum Chordata; class Actinopteri; order Acipenseriformes; family Polyodontidae; genus Polyodon; species Polyodon spathula. The sequence continues at coordinate 17,496,385 of NC_054535.1, read as the reverse complement.
TTCATTGTATTTCTGTCACTATATATATATATATATATATATATATATATATATATATATATATGATATATACAATGATAGAAATATAGAATATTATAGATATTATTCTATCTATATATATATATTTTTAGCAGGGAGGGGGTGAATTTCCTCCCTGCTAAAAAAGAAACATGTGAGAGTGTATATTCGTGTTAAGTGTTAATTGTTTTATTGTTTAATTATGAGTTATCCCCTGCACCTGGTGGTTATTGTAAATTAAAGCCAGGTGCAGGGTAAAGGAGCCCGGTTGATGGTGATTTCAACCGTACGAAAGGTAGTGTGAAAAAGCCTTTATGTGTGTTCTGTTTTTGTTAGTTTGTGTTACAGGTAAACAGCTTAGCTGTCCTGTTTTAGTTAGGTTTCTTTGTTGGTGTGTAGTTAATGCTCAAGTGAGAACTAGGTGTTTATTTTGTTTTGTGTGTTTGGTTTCAATAATTTCTTATCGCGTTGCGACTTTTTGTAGGAAACACAGGACCCAGGACGAACTTTCCCCGTTTGTTGTAGACACAAACATTTAGTATACTGTATATATATATATATATATATATATATATATATATATATTATAATATATATATATAGATATATATATATATCGAATATATTAAGCTTGCAATAATTTTACCCTAATTTAGAATGGGTAGCCTTGTGGTGTAGTTCAACATCATTATTATATTGAAACTGTGTTTTAAACCAAAGAAAGTACAGTTTTTTGTTTTCTCTTTTTTAATTTTATAAAAGTAAACTGCTTGGCCAAGTTGCAGTTCTTTGCTGGGATTTCACAGGGAGTGCTACAATGCCTCTGGTACTCCTGTAGGCAATATCAGCAGAGACTGAATCTCCTCAACAGAAAACAGCGCCTCCTACTGGCCAGCTTCCAGACTTCCGATGCTGTCATCACTTCTGACCTTTAGTTCTCCTGAGGTGTTGCTTCAGTGATTACACTTAGACATTCAAAAGAGAAAAATAAAGTGGAAATAATTGAATAAATACAAACAAAAAACAAAAACTAGTAACCTCTAAAGCTGAGAAAGGGACCATATTGGTTCATTAAACCTCTTTCGCAACAGTTAACTACCTAAAGCAGTAATTAGCGGATGCCAGTGCGTGCTTCATTGGGCCTGATTTTCTGCTCAATATAGAACTAACTGTGCTTAACCAAAACATATTTTGTTGGCTATTTTTAAGTTGTGGAATGATAAAATGTGGATGTGAGCACGAACTTATCCGAGAAATGAGCTGCTAGACTAGCTCTTCAGATTTGTGGGTGTGTGGAAATTCAAATTTCTTGAGTTTGTCCTACTAAAAAAACGCATTAAACGTACCCGATTTAAGAATAACCATAAAAGTCTCTAAAGAAAATCCAGTTGTGGCTTATCCCAGTGGGGTATAGATGAGAAAACCAACCCCTGAGCAAGCTTGATCTGATTCATTAATATCTATTTTGAACAGAGAAACAAAAATTCACTATTAAGAGAAAACCAGTAGATAGTAATTGCTTCCAGAAGCTGGATTGATTTTGGAAAAGTATGAAATAGCTAACCTTTGTTTGAACTTTATCTTACAATTTGACAAATAATTATTTTACGGAATGCAGCAGTTTGAAACCCATCTTAAATGGTGTGTAATTTATAAGCATTATTTACATATTTGCTGTTAAATTACACACCATTAGGAGTAAATGCTTCCATATGCATGGGCCCAGAATTTTCTCCACTGCTTAGATAAATAAACAAAGAGCAGACAGGGCCTGCTTTATCTGTTGTCTTTTGTCAGCTGGTCATTATTTTAATTACAAAGTCATCAAAGTTTAACACTTTTAGTGTGCCAACCCAAGAAGATTGGCAGCATGTTTTGTGCAAGCAGAGACATTACTCTGGCAGCAAATAAAAAATACTAATACAGCAGGGTTCATTTGTGCCAGATCACACCTGTATCAGAGCGATGCAGACAAAATAATGACATGCACACTTGCTTGCTGAACAAAAACTGTCTATTGGTTAATCTGTTACACTTATCTCCCTATATAAAAGTGTCGCTTCCTGCACCTAGGACTAGCCATATTGAACAGCGTTAAACAGCAACTGTGAACTGGAACGCAAGCATGAATAATTAGAGTGAAGACAGTACAGCACTGGATCCCAGATCCGGTACCTTTTTGTCTGACAGGCGAGAATTATACGGTTTGCAAATGATGCATGAAAGTAATTATTTTTTTTTTGTTGCAAAAAATAAATTTATATACATAACATGTACAGTAAAAAAAATGCTTTCCTGTTCCATTAATTGAATGACAAAAGTGTACTGTACTATAATGAAATAGCAGGCATGTGTTTGGCAGGTGCCTTCTCTCGCTCTGTCTGTGGAGCATGCCGATCTGGTGGAGGGAGTCTTGGGGTGGGTGGCGTGACTGAGCGGACCAGAGGAGGAGAGTTATTTTCCATTGTCAGCTCCACTGGAGCAGGAATCGAGACTCGCAGTCGATGGAAAGCAGCAGTGTGCTGATAACATAATCAACTTCTGTTTGCTCCATTTCCGATTGCCTCGTTGCTCCCTCTCTGTCTTCATGCCAGTTTGTTCAAAAGACCTTCAAGTTATTTTCAAAAGCTCACTTCTGTCAACTGGAGACTGGGGTTACGCTGCTCTTGAAAAGATATTGCACATCTCCCCAAAAATGAACGGGTTTATTTTAGAAAACTGCTTACAAACCCCTCGAATTCAAGGTTATAGAATACAGAGTAATATTATTAGAAGAACTATAGATGTAAACAATTAGCCAATGTGAAGCAAAGCAAAATATAAAGGTTAATTAGTCAATTAACACATTTTAGAATTTAGAATTAGGCTAGTTAGAAAAAACATACTATGAACCAACTTCGAGAAAGATATTAGTCCTCTCGGCCTGCAACTCTAAAAACTGCTCCTGATCCATGCAGAAGGCTTTCAGTGAATTTATCATGCTTTCCAAATACTTTGAAAGGCTTTCCCTGGCACATCGCTGTTTGGGGTCTTCTCGATTCTCTCTCCCAGACAACTGTTGCTCAGTTCTAGTGATCCTGCAGGGTCCAGTGAATAGGATCCATTGAGCCATGACTTCCTGAGTGCAGGACCAAGCTAAAGGGGGCGGCACCTCCTTCCTGCCGTCCTTCCTCTGCCAGCTCTCTGGTTCCAGTCCGCACCATGGGTTAGCAAGACAACCTTCCCTTCCCCCTCCCAGCTGTGAACAATTACTGCATCTGGCAATCTGCTACCCCCAGCACAGTCCCCCTTCACAAACATCTGACACCTGCTGCGGGGGATAATCTGGACACTTGACCATCCGACCCCCCGGCCATGAACTCCCCGCTGTCTTCAGGGGACTTTCTCACTTTCATTCAGTTATTGTGAATGGAGCTGAGTGGAGCTTTGAAGACATGAGGCAGATATACAGTGTATGAATATATAGACAGATAGTAAGAGCATGTAGATAGACAGACAGATAGATACCATAGCGCAATAGATAAATATGGCATATTTTAAGAACATGCAAACTTACAAGTTTACAAAACACTTTTTTTTTTTTTTTTTTTTTTTTTTTTTTTTTTTACTTTGAGCCTTGGTGCTTGCAGCAATAAATTAAAAGCCTTTTTACATACGTTATGTCAGCATAATCAATAAGAGGTAATATTAACTGGATAACAGGCATTTTTCATAAAAGTATAAGGGTCATGCATGCTTTACTGTTATATAAAATAGCCATTTTCCAGAGAACTTTGAAAATAACACAACGTAAAATGAAATGCACATTTAAAACAAAATAAAATGAAAAATCATTATAAAACAAACAGAATTACATTTTTAAATTTGGAGATTTATAACAAAAATACTTTAAATAAATATTGCAGTTGTCAAGGTTCAGCCGTTACCATAGACATGGTCTGAAGGGTAACGGAAGGTCTATCATTTGGAGCGAGTTGTTCTTTTGGGAATTAACAAATAAACAATGCTGCAAATAATTTTAGCATGAGAAGATGTATGCAAAATAATGATGTGCAGATTTTGCAACTGTCAGCTGAAATGGGAGTCGAAAGATATCGTTATTAAGCATTTGTTGTTTATTCCTTTTGGGGGAAATATGGCTTGTTTGCTTGTATTTTGTATTAGTATGCTAATTTTTTTTATTTCAAGTGGTGCAAACTTTGCACCGGAGCAAATGCTGCTTTGGTTGTGAATGGATTTGAATGAATTAATCTGCTTTGCTGAGTGTTTAAATACTGAGAAATCCTTGTTGTATGCTGGAGCCCTGCTTCAGTGCAATGGGATTGAAATACAATTCCTATGGGTTTTTTAATGGGTAGATTGTTGTAGGTGCAATTATTATGACGGTCCCACAGTAGTAGAGCAGTATAAATATACTGTATGTTTTTTTTTTATTTTTTTTATCATATTGTATTTTCAATGGGCAGTATTTACTGTAAATAGGCATTTAATTGAAAATAGTGGGGGACTTTCCATATGTTATCGTTGCTAATGAGGAATTATGGTAACTAAATTATTTTTCTGGGCTAGGTCTGTATGTCAATTTTTTTTTTTTTTTTTTAAAAAGCAGAAATGTTTAATACAAAGTATGTATATAGTTAAAACATGATGTGTACTTTGTTTTTATTTATATAATAATAAAATCTTTATTTTTATATAACGCGTTTCATAGTGGACTACCATCACAAAGCTTTACAAGATACAAGACTAGAATGTGTGAATTATGCATCAGCTGCAGAGTCATTTACAACAAAGTCTCACCCGAAAAACGGAGCACAAGGAGGTTAAGTGACTTGCTCAGGTAACACAATGAGTCAGTGGATGAGCCAGGGCCGGATTAACAACTTATGGGGCCCTGGGCACAGAATATCCCGAGGCCCCACCCCTCGCGAAAAAAATGACTCGTATTACCCAATATGAATAAATACATGACATTTACAGAATTAACAATTAACAATCTAAATAATTAACATAATATGGGATCAACAAACGCACCATAGCCAGACATTAAGAATTAAGGTTAGCTACAGAAGCAATGCCTGCTGAATACCACGCTATAGTACAATTAGATATTGTAGTTTTTCGGTGTAAACAAAGTGGAGGCAGACGACTGCAGCAAGATCTCATGCAGATATTTATTAAGGTCAGGACACCACAACACAGCCCCAAGGCACTCGCAGGTAGACCCTAAATGGAGAACCCCCCGAGCCCTATTGGCTCACACACACAAGGGCACATTTACACACACACTGACCAATCGCTCAGGCACTCAGTCCCGTCAAGCAGCTGACTGACGGAACCGAACACAAATCACAGTGCAGCAAACACAGACCCCATCTACATACAGCTGCACTGTGCACGTGATACCATGGGCAGGCTTGAGCACTGCCTAGACACAAAACGCTCTTTACTCACAGATTAATGCAGGGTGATACATAAATGGTGGGAATGACAGGACAAAACACAAACACTCAGCCCAGATCGTTACAATACACTAGTATCAGCAATTCAAGGTAAGCACTGAGAGGGAAAAAAAAGACATGCGTGACTACAGGGGAGCAGAAAGAGAGGGATTGAGCAGGGACTACAGCAGAAGCTAGATGTAGTGGGAAATAGATAGAACAGTATTCACTAAAGCAGAAATCAGCTAAAATCACTGTTTTCTGTACCCTTCTCTGGCTCAGAGTCGCTCGGGACGTTCCAAATCACTAAATCCTTCTGTAAAAGCATGTGATCTACTGGAGAAAAGCTTACACGCAAAGCAGTACACATTGCCAGTAGATGGAGACTAAATAAACCAGTCTCGCGCAACAACTTCACAGTTGTGCAGGCAACATGAAAAAAGATCTTTAGAAAACATTCTTCTGTTCCCTGCTATCACCCGCTCAGAAGTCAGGAAGTTTCCTACATCTGCGTTTTTACACACAACCAAACTTTTAGCAACCCAAAACAGCCTGTCATTTTCATCTGATTTTCCCCACAGTGCAGGATCTGTAGAAACTTGGTCAGTGGTAGATAAATGTACCTTTTGTTGAGCAGCTTTGAATGTAGTAAGAGGCTGGTGTATTTCTACTGCATTTTTTTCTGCTTGCAACTTCTTAACATTACCAGCTGCAGACAGTCCGTCTTGCTCCTCGTGGTTCTTTTCAGCTATTTCACAGCTGTCTTGTAGGGGCTTGTCTGTTTCTTTTAATTTTTTTTTTTTGGTAAACATGCTAAGCGTTGTGATTTTTTGGACTAAAGCTGCTTCGCTTAAACATTTTTCATTTTTTGGTTACTGTTTAGCAGCACCACTTGGTATGGGCAGGCATAAGCTATGGACAACGAACACAATTGCATTATCAATGGCAATTTGAATGCACAGAGATACCGTGATGAGATCTGAGGCCCATTGTCGTGCCATTCATCCGCTGCCATCACCTAATGTTTCAGCATGATTATGCACGGCCCCATGTCGCAAGGATCTGTATACAATTCCTGGAAGCTGAAAATGTCCCATTTCTTCCATGGCCTGCATACTCACCAGAAATGTCATGTTTGGGATGCTCTGGATCGACGTGTACGACAGTGTGTTCCAGTTCCCGCCATTATCCAGCAACTTCGCACAGCCATTGAAGAGGAGTGAGACAACATTGCACAGGCCACAATCAACAGCCTGATCAACTCTATGCGAAGGAAATGTGTCGCGCTGCATGAGACAATAGTGGTCACACTAGATACTGACTGGTTTTCGGTTCCACGCCCCTACCTTTTTAATTTTAAGGTATCTGTGACCAACAGATGCATATCTGGATTCCCAGTCATGTGAAATCCATAGATTAGGACCTAATAAATTTATTTCAATTGACTGATTTCCTTATATGAACTGTAATTCAGTAAAATCTTTGAAATTGTTACGTTTCTATTTTTGTTCAGTGTACATATTTGAGTTATTGTATTAATGTGTTTCTGTAATAAAACGAAATAAAACTAAATAAATCAAAATTTGTGAAAAATAAAATGAAAATTTAGAAAAAAAAACTAAAATAATTTCATGGGGCTCTAAAGATAGATAATTAACCTCCTCTCTTTGTTTAAATGTCATCACTGACTAGTTGGACTGTATTGATACTTAATGTTGTTTTATGTTTACCGCTACAGTGAGTAAGATGCCAGATAAAGCTAGTAAATTACACTTCTATGCAGCACCTGCAGGTGTGCATTTAACTGATGCTCTCTGTTGAACAAGTCACTCTGTAGAAAGCAGGCTGTGTTCTCGCTCACCGCTCACACATCTCTTTAGAGGCTGATGAGTTTTGTAGACTGGCAAAGTGATGCACCTCTGCTTATGGACAGATTTAGTGGCTGCCCAATTAGCAGATGTCTTTAGAACTTTAGACTATAGCAAATAAGGAAAAGAAAATTGCAAAATCCTTTGAATCATTTAACTTGACTTTAATTACATTATTGTCGGCATCTTGTATGTAGAATGCATTCCCAACTAATTAGACAATGCTAACTAACTAATACAATAATGCAATTACAACACAGCACTTACCACCACTAATTAGAACTGCTCATGGAACTAGTGAAACCAAAATTATCTGATTCTTTGTTGCTTGGTTGGATAAGCCTTGCTGTTACTGTACTCTTACATTTTGATGATCATTCTAATAAGTTTAAGTCTATGTTAAGATGCTTCCACTATGAGTGAAGGAGCAGCCAAAGTGCCTTTATGTTAGTAAACGCTGGCGTCAGTGCCATTTTGAGTACTGCTGTGTATTGCCAGCAAAACAAAAGGCACCTTGAGCCAAAGTGGCAGATCATTAGTTGACGCTGGCTGTTACTTCTATGATGACACTGTTGCTGATTTAGCCTTAGTTATATTTTTGAGTCTAAGTTAACTATAAATAAACACAGCTCCTTCCTGAACTCAGGTGAAAAAACATTGACACAAACATTAAAAAGTTATCAGAATAAAAATTACTTTGAATTATTGCAAATAACATAAGAAATTAAGGGGACAGAAAATATAGTAAATTCAGTTTAAAGGTATTTGCTCTTCAACCCAGCCACAGCTACAGTAGTAGCAACTACAGTACTGTTTGGTTGAATGGGTTCCATTAACAAAGGTCTCCAAGCTCTGAGCTTAAGCAAATAGCTTTCTTTGAGATGCACTGGTGCAGTGAAAAACAATTAAGTAAATCAGATGGTGGTGGCTGTGATGTTATGAACCCTTGGTGAGTGAAAAACGAAAGTCTGAAATAGTGTTGTTTACTGAGTTATTTAACGGCATCTGTGCACTGGCAGGCATCCCCTCCTGAAATTAATAAACACCGTAGCATGAGATGTAGCTACTGAGCCAGCAACAAAGTATCGCTGCCATTTTAGTCTAATAACATGGACCTTGTGACGTTACCAAATGAATTTGCTTATTTGTATCATGAAAGGGCTTATAATGTTGTTATGAGTGTTAATATTAAGATCAGAAGCAGGAAACCTAAACGTTAAATACAGTTGAAAGGATGCCCAGATTCCAATAATGTGGTCAATTATTATTGTTTATTTAGCAGGTGTCTTTATCCAAGGCAACTTATAGAGACTAGCTGTAAGTCAATGTTCCATTCTCTAGCAATTACCATCTATCTTCTTCATCTTTTATGCATGTTGCTGCTGTAAATCTTACAGCCGCCTTTATAAAGCCGCAGGGCGTGGTTCACTTAATAAATGGAACAATGAAGTGCTTTTAGTAAGTCTTCACGTTGACAAGTTACTTCTCGTTCAGCCCAGGGGGAATCCAAACACAGAGGTCGAGCTGGAGGATTAGGAGAGATGTGTTGATGCTCTAAGCTACATTAGGACAGTTTATATTAACATCCAGGGCCCAGACAGACTTTGTACTGACTGCCCAATGGATTTATGTTTCCTTCTGAAGTACAGCTTCTGCCTTTAGCGATTGAATGATACGTACCTTGACAGAGAGGCTGTTTACACAGTTCTGACAGAGCTAAGTGAAATATTAATATGACCTGATGTTAGCTGACAATTTCCGTATTTAAGTAGAATCTTTCCAATTAGGAATGGGCTCAAAGAAGAACAGTTTCGCCTTTAGAAGTCTTCAGAGAAGTGCAAACCCTTACAAGAAACTGGTAGTACTGTATGCTTCAATTACTATAATGTATTCTAGTATAGGGTTTGAAGAATCAAACACTTCTAGTCAAAACATTTGTCATTAAACTTATTAAGTTTCTTTTAGTATTTATAACAGTTAATAATAGTTACAGATAGTATATGGTTTTGTAGCAACAATATATAGCATATATATATATATATATATATATATATATATATATATATATATATATATATATATATATATATATATAGTGGCAGAAAGCTGCCTGTAAATAAAGTGTGGGTGTTATGTGTTTTGGTGTTGGTTGGCAGGGATGGGTTCATTTTTATTCCTGCCAAATATATGTGAGAATGTAGCTGTTCCCAAATAAGATCACATTGGTGTTAATTGGGAACAGCCGGGGAGTATAAAAAGGGAGCTTCAAGCTCCATAAGGAAGAGTGTGTTGGAGTGAGAGGATCCCTGTGTGAAGCCTGTGAAGAGATTTGTATGGTCAGAGGGGAAAAAAGAGAAATGCACTGTGTGTACCTTAGTTGTGTACAAGTGATTTTTGTTGAACCAGTAAACGGCTTAGCCTTCCAGTTTACAGTTTAAGGATTGAGTTTAGTTTATCACTCCATGTGTACCCCAAGCTTCTGTAGAGATCACTATGTCATCCAGGTAAGCAGATGTATAGTCTGCATGGGTCCTCATTAACTTCTGGGTGATTGCCAATGCCCCATGTAACCCGAAGGGCATTACAGTATATTGATACAGCCCTTCAGGAGTGACAAACGCTGTTTTCTTTTTGGCAGATTCTGTTAGCAGAATCTGCCCATAAACCTTAGTTAGGTCTAAGGTAAATAAATATTTAGCTTTACCCAGCTTCTTGATAAGCTCATCTAGGCTTCAAACGTGTAGACCTTGTTCAGTTTCCTAATGTCATTGCAAAATCGGAATCATGACAATGGGTCTTGTCTACTCACTGGACATCTCCTCAATGACCCCTAGCTGAAGCATTTTATTTATTTCAGTGCCTACTTTGGCCCTCTTAACCTGAGGAACTCTATAACGTCTTAACTCTATCCTTACCCCAAGTGCTGTCATGATGTCATGTTTGCTGACTTTTGTTTTCCCTGGCCAAGGAGAAAACGCATATCTGTTCTTGAAAATCATTTCTCTAACTTCCTGGCCCTGCACTTCAGTAAAGTTTGGACTGATATTTATCACAGAGATGAGAGTATTAGTCTTCTCAGTCCTTTTTTGCCAGCAGAACTGTTTCCTGATCCTTCCATGGCTTGATATGGTATATTTGCTCCTTTTATTTTTGTTCAAGCTGGCTGAATTTGTCATTAACAGGCCCTATGGCTTCAATCACCTCATAGGGCCCTTGCTACCGTGCAAAAAGCTTACTCTCTGGAGTGGGGACTAATACCAGCACTCTGTCTCCCGGCTTAAATGACCTCACACTAGTCCGCTGATTATACACTGAACAAAAATATAACCGCAACATGCAACAATTTAAAAGATTTTACTGAGTTACAGTTCATATAAGGAAATCAGTCAATTGAAATAAATTCATTAGGCCCTAATCTATGGATTTAACTTGACTGGGAATACAGATATACATCTGTTGGTCACAGATACCTTAAAAAAAAAAAGGTAGGGGCGTGGATCAGAAAACCAGTCAGTATCTGGTGTGACCACCATTTGCCTCATGCAGCACAACACATGTCCTTCGCATAGAGTTGATCGGGCTGTTGATTGTGGCCTGTGGAATGTTGTCCCACTCCTCTTCAATGGCTGTGCAAAGTTGCTGGACATTGGCGGGAACTGGAATACGCTGTCATACACGGCGATCCAGAGCATCCCAAACATGCTCAGTGGGTGACAAATGTCTGGTGAGTATGCAGGCCATGGAAGAACTGGACATTTTCAGCTTCCAGGAATTGTGTACAGATCCTTGCGACATGGGGCCGTGCATTATCATGCTGAAACATGAGGCGATGGCGGCGGATGAATGGCATGACAATGGGCCTCAGGATCTCGTCACGGTATCTCTGTGCATTCAAATTGCCATCGATAAAATGCAATTGTGTTCGTTGTCCGTAGCTTATGCCTGCCCATACCATAACCCCACCGCCACCATGGGGCACTGTGTTCACAGTGTTGACATCAGCAAACCACTCGCTCACACGACACCATACATGCTGTCTGCCATTGCCCAGTACAGTTGAAACCGGGATTCATCCGTGAAGAGCACACTTCTCCAGCATGCCAGTGGCCATCGAAGGTGAGCATTTGCCCACTGAAGTCGGTTACGACGCCGAACTGCAGTCAGGTCAAGACCCTGGTGAGGACGACGAGCACACAGATGAGCTTCCCTGAGAGTTTGTTCTGACAGTTTGTGCAGAAATTCTTCGGTTGTGCAAACCCACAGTTTCATCAGCTGTCTGAGTGGCTGGTCTCAGACGATCACGCAGGTGAAGAAGTCAGATGTTCAGTGTAATTACAGGCCTGGGCAGCCTGTGTTTTCTCGAGGTGTTCTCTCACAATTGGGGTAACCTTTTTTATTCTGTTCCCCATATGCAATACATGGTCAATGATATTTTTACCTGTGCTGGCTTGTCCCTCCCATATCTTCTTGGCGATATCCAGGATTCCCTGGGGCTGACGACCATATAAAAGTTAGAAAGAGGAGAGTCCTATCGAAGATTGGGGCACTTCACATATAGCGAACATCAAATAGGGCAGTAAAATATCCCAATACCTCCCATTTTTGCTAATAACCTTCAACATATTCTTTAAGGTTTTGTTGAAGTGTTCTAGAAGATTATTGGTTTGTGGGTGGTAAACGGAAGTGTAAATGGGTTTAATCTTAAGATCACACAGAGCCTTCATTAATTTGGAGACAAATGGAGTTCACTGATCTGTCAGGATCTCCTTGTGAAAGCCCACTTGCGTAAACAACTACATTAACTCTTCAGCCTTGGTTTTTGAGGCAGTGTTAGTGTGGAATAGCTTTTGGATACCTAGTGGCATAATTCACTATAACCAACATATATTCATGTCCCCTGCTGGCTGGTTTATCGGCCAAACCAGGTCCATGGCAACACAATCAAATGGTACTTCTATTATGTTGTCCCCGATCAACACACTATTCTTGGGGGCCCCTCTATACTTGTTGGCACACCTCTGCTTGTGGGACTTCTTTGCTGTGACATGGTTTACGTACAGATCTGTATGAGTAAACGGGAACAGCTCTCAGGAGGTTCAATTTCCACATTCTCAATTTTTACAGGAGTTGCCAATTCCACTTGTAATTTTACCAGGTCACTAAAACCTGGATAGTATCTCCCCAGGATCACCACATTGGGGCAGTTTAGGAATAACCCCAACTCTTACAGTATTTTCACCTCCTGAAACTAAATTTTAGCCACGGAGGTGGGATAGAAATTAATATCACCATGGATGCAGGTGATACCAGATTAGAAACTATGGTCCAAATCATTGAGTTTCACAAAGTTTGGCAAAACCAGTGTAATCAAGCTTCCTAAATCTGTGAGTGCTTGCACCCGTTTATTTTACTGGCACTACATACTGATGCCCCCCTAGAGCAAAATTTACCACATTAATAAGCCCACAGTAAACATGCTTATCACCAATATTACACTGCATGGACTCACTCTCATTTGGACACTGCACAGCAATGTGCCCATACTCATTGCATTTATAACACTTGTGTTTTGATACCGGTCTTATGGCGATTCACCAGTAGTAACTCTTAGTACCCCTTTTTGACCTAGTCCCGTCACAGTCAAAGACCGCTCTTCAGCGACCCCTCCCCGCAATTTGCCTGGGGTGTTGTTTCAGGGGGAGGGGGTGCCAGCAGCTGCTGGGGGATGATGGTGTTGGTAGTCAGATTAGCTCCTGGGCAGCTATTTGCCTCTCAGCATGGCGACAAACTCATCTAAAGTGGCCAGGTTACCTTGGCCTACCCAGTTCCGCAGTGGGTCGGGCATGGCTCACAAAAAGCGGTCCATGACCAGGATCTCGATGATCCGGCATGGCAGAATTTACATCAGGCTGCAGCCAGCACTTAGCAAGATGTACGAGGTCAAACATTTGTGTGCGTTGCGCCGGGTCCTCCTTGAATCCTCACATGTGGAATCGTTGTGCAAGGACGGCAGCAGTCATCCCTGCCTGAGCCAGGATCTCTGCTTTAAGACTGTCGTAATCCTCTGTGATGCTGAGGTCAAAGCATACCCTTCTGGGCATCACCTATTAGAAAGGGTGTGTCCGGTACCAGCCCAGCGTACTTTGGGCCAGGATTCTCAGTTGGCAATCCTCTCGAAAGCCAGGAATTATGGATCAACTGCATCCTGGAGGGTAAATTTCGATAGTAGATCACTTGGTCTCATTGGGTTGCCCGGGGTCCAGCCAGCCTCAGCTGCGGTGAGTCACTGAGCCAGGTGTTGGCACGCCTGCTGGGCTTGCACCAACAGCAGCTGGGTGATCTCTTGCTGCGCCACTGCCTGCTGTTACTGTGCGAGGATAGCCACTCGCTGTGCAGCTGGCTGCTCCTTCTGCACCCAGATGGTCTCTTGCTGCATGGCGGTAGCCTGCAGCAAGGCTTTCAGTACGTCCTCCATTTTTCACCTGCAATTAACTTCTAAGCCTGTAGGTGCTACCAAATGTAACTGTTCCTCTCTGCTCGGGCTATATTGCACCCTTAAAATAGTAGACCCAGACACAGCTCTTCACTTTTTAGTACTTTGGTGCACTTTTATTATTTACAGAAATAAAACAAACAAAACAAAAAACAAACTCCCTCATGGAATGCTAAACTAAACTCTTTTTCAAATCCTTAAACTATTAACTGGACGGCTATGCCCTTTATCTGTTCAACAAAAAACACTTGTTCACAACTAAGGTTCAAACAGTACCTTTCCCTTTATAGGCTTCACACAGACAGTCTTTCACTCCATTATCTTATTTGGGAACATTCTCACATGTATTTGGCAGTGATATAAATTAATCCCATCCCTGTCAAACACCACCAAAACACAAAACACCCACACTTTATTTACAGGAAGTCTCTCCTCTATATATATATATATATATATATATATATAGAGAGAGAGAGAGAGAGAGAGAGAGAGAGAGAGAGAGAGAGAGAGAGAGAGAGAGAGAGAGAGAGAGAGAGAGAGAGAGAGAGAGAGAGAGAGATTTATTTCAGGTTGTGGAAGGGGTGTGGGTAATTCACTGACTAGGAGACAGACAGGTGCCCAGTTTTATTTGCAAACAGTTCTTGCTTTTTCCGGCAGAGGGCACTGTTGACCGTGGGCTGCCTATCAACGATGATAGACAGCACCACGGAAATACCACAGCTGGTACGTGAACAGCAAGTGCACTCGCAGGTGCTCAAAGAAATAATAATGAAAACAGAAGGTGAAAAGAACAATGGAAAATAAAACAGTAATAAAACTACAAATAAAAGGTGCTGCACTCGGCAGCGTTATCCCGGTCGTCGCTACCCGCACGACCCGGATCACCGTCCTACTCTGTAGGCTAACTAGCCTGTTCTTTCACAATACGCCGGGGTCTGCCCAAGGGTTACCCACTCTCTCTGTCTCGCTATGAAACTCTTTGTTTCGCCTGATTCCCGGTCCTGGATCAGAGCTTCCGCACTCTCGTTGCCTCTAAGTGGGCAGACCTGAGGAAACAACGGAGCGTTAATTTATAGGGCTAACAATCTCCCAAGAAGCTCCTCTCAGCCATTCAGAGAGGGGGAAAGTCCACACACCCACTTTCCCACCTCCCCGTGTCACTGCCATGACTCACAGGCAGTTGTTGGACGACTGCCGCCCTCTTCCTGCAGCCCGTGAACACGCCAGCAGAGTCAGCACAGATCTCTCCCTGTTACACAGGTCATTTCAGGTAAAAACCCTTCTTCAACCTTTGTGCAGAAAGAAAAAAGTAAACAGTGCTAATGAAGTGCTAGAGACTGTTTGTATAAGTCAAATGCAGGCAAATCGGTAACTGGCATTTCTTCGCTAAAATTGTTCTTAAGTAAATCAGAGTTTCAAATGTAAGTGAAAAGTTACTATAGGTACTAAACACTAAGGTGGTCAGTAAAAAAGGGAACTGGAGCTGAATAATGTTTGTATTTTACCGAAACTTTAAATATTATCACCGACATGCATCATAAGTGGGATTCTAGTTATTGTAATATTTTCTTTACTATTATTTTTATCACATGTATATTAGGTATACAGACAGTAAATGTGTACAGGTATATATCACAAACACAGTAAGGCCCCCTACAGTAAGAGCACAGGCAGAAAAATTGTTATGCCTTCTAGGATCAACTAATTATCTTCCAAACTGCTTAAAGGTTGGCTTCATTAGGCAACTGTCATTGATTTTTTCCCCCAGCCGTCTATTGTATGTAGCAGCTTCCAGTCTCTGGAAATGTCAGGACCTCAATTCACTCTGCCACACAGGGGGCCTCAATGGGATGCCCACAAGGGTTTTTGTTTATGGAGGGCAGAAATGGTGGGTGCTGTGGCTGTGCCAAAGATAAACGTCAAGCCTGAATCGTCCAAGCACAGCACTATACTGTAGCAAAGCAGGGGGCACAGGGCAGTGAGCATTCCAGGGTGAACTGAAAGGGTATGTTTTTTGTTAAAGGAAGAGTTGCTAGTAGCACATTTTCTGTTATCAGCATTCAGTCTTCAATAAATCATGACAAAACCCTTCTTTCATGGGTGGCTCTCCAATGAAGAAAATGTGTTTCTATTGCAGCATGGTCACAACTTCCACTTTGGCCCAAAGGGGTCTAATGCTCCAGTCCTGCTAATGAATGAGGCCTACAGCCATTATTATTATGGTTACGGTTGTTTTGGGTTGGAAGCAGCACAATGACTTTCCTATAGCGACCCATTAAAAGGGATTAAAACGTCCATGTAAATACACACATTATTTTCATATTTACATAACACGACTTAATGCCAACTGAACCTTATGCCATGATACTACAGTACAAGATACTACAAACCATTTTTACAACATGGCAACCACGCTGGGGCTAGTAGATTTCTGGAAATCTGTGTATCTGAATTGTATTTGTCCAACCATGATGATGTTTAATATTCAATGTTAACTGTATTATTTGTTCTGCATCTTGAATCAAACCATCTCAGCGTACAATCTGTCATTAACTAAAAAAAAATGTATACAAAGTGTGTGTATTTGTATTAGGTAATCTTTTCTTGTATTCTGCTCACATACCAAAATGCACCATCTTGGACAAATGCAGACTACACTAGTTTTTGTATGTGTTACAGCTGGTTACACAGATCCCATTTAGCACTGGACCTTACGAAAGTTAGCTTAGGGTCTGCCAAACCAGCAGTTTGTGAAATAGTTATTTTTCTTAATTCAAATAGGGTTGTTTGTACACAGCTCCTAAACCCCAGGATTTAAGGTATTCTGGAATTGGCCAGGAATCACAGAATTTGGAATTCTTCCTGGTTTGCAGGAGGGTAGCAGCTCATGACTCAAGCCCAGAAACACAGCAGGGTAATATGTACAGTAATTGACTGCTTGCAGACTAGTTAAGAAAACGTCCCTCAAGTGCTAAACTTGATTTCGGGACCACCCGCCTTTTTAGTACACTGGGCCATCACTCCATCAGCTATAAGCATGTCAAGAATTTTATGAGTCTGGTTAATAAGCATAGCTGATATAGCATCTGATAAAGACAAAGGAGACTGTTGCTCATACTCATTCTCATAAGCACCCTGGATCGCAAACCATTAACCCTGCTTAGACAGTCAGCATTTAGGAATTTCACAAAACAAAAAGAAGCTGTTTCTGTGAGGTACCCTGAGACGATCATAAACAGATTCCTTTCTGTGCTGGACACCAACTGCCCTCATTAATCATGTTGGTGCAATTGTAACAGAGCTTCAGTCGGTTCTGTAGGAGGCAGCTTGGTCTGGTGGGTAAAGCACAAGGCTAACAAAGGGCAAAGAGTACAGACAGGTCTTTAATCCTAGTCCAGATACTCATTAACAGTGTGAGTGAGGTCCCATAGCTTGGTTGAGCTTTATCCGCACCCAATGTGGCTGAATAATATCTAAATACATAAGGAGCACTCGAAAAACAATGTCATAACCCCAACGCCTTCAGCCACCTGAGAAGTGTGTTATCGCGCTTATGAAACTGGTCATTTTGGATATGGAACTGTGATTTTTCCTGATTGGAATAAAATTAAATCAGAACCACTCACTGTACCATTTTAACCATTTGGGTTTGTCAACAACAAATCAGGACGCAGGAAATTTCCAAGCCATTTTGTGAGGCTCAATCATGACTGACCAACCCAATTTGAGGCAGAACATTACTGAGATGAGACACTCCTAGACCCTGTTTGGAAAGCACTGACCTCCATTTCTGTGTGTTTCTCTGTTCCATAGAGGATTAGTAGCATTTACCCAGCTGAGTTCCAGTGATTGTATGATACCAGCAGCACCCATCTGCCCCTCAGCAGGAGAGCTGTATGACCCAAGTATCCAACTATAGTCGCTATGAGGTATTTAACAAAAAAAGTGGGATTCAACAAAGCTTTAGATCTACCACCAGCTTGCCCCCACTGTATTCTTTTCTGCTGACTTCTGATATACATGTCCTGTACTAAATTCCCCTATATTACTGTAAATTCCATCATAGTGTGTTTGTGCCCATTTGTTGTCATTAGGACTGGCAGTCCTAATACCCCTTTATTCATAAAACCTCT
Source organism: Polyodon spathula (assembly GCF_017654505.1). Taxonomy (NCBI): domain Eukaryota; kingdom Metazoa; phylum Chordata; class Actinopteri; order Acipenseriformes; family Polyodontidae; genus Polyodon; species Polyodon spathula. The sequence continues at coordinate 17,478,432 of NC_054535.1, read as the reverse complement.
ATTTATAAGATAAATCAAGCACCGGCTAATTTAATAATGTACTGCAGGCTTTACACATTGGCTAAATTTGGGTTATAGGTGGAATTGGGGGTTTACAGTATCCAATAACCCTTTTTGATTATTCAAATCACCATATAATGTATGAGATGAACCAACAGCTAATTAAACTTGGGGTAGCACTTCATATTAAATGTCACTAACTACTGTGCATTTACATAGTAGTTACTTAAACATAATTATAATGTTATTATGCATAGTTACAATTTGCATAATGTACGCTATATAACCCTACCTCTAACCCAAACCCAAAACCTAACCCCAGCATACTAGCATTGCAATTCTGTGTATGTACACATGTATTTACTAAGTTACAGTAATTAGAGATACTTAATGTAAAGTGTTGCTTAAACTTGGTAGAACCAAAGCAACTATAAAGTTTAAATTATATTAAGTTTTGTCGAAAATAACATTTCAGTTAAATATCCCACAATAAAGGGCATATGCTAATACATTTTATTTAAGAGTTGAAGGAATATGTAAGGTGATGAAACAGGACTAATTACAGAAAGGGAGATCATGGTGTAAGATTTGTTTTCTTCTTAAAAATAATAAGCCAGTCTTCTTCAGGTAGTTTCAATCAAAATAGTTTATTGAGGAACACAGTATAAAACAGGAACAAAGTAAAACAATATGGTACGTAAACCTGCAGGTCTCAGAGCTGCCCTGGTACAGGGATGGTATTTCTGTGCACCGGAGCTACAGGTCAATTCACAGGTCTCGACAGGTGGTTTTCAAGTTCCAGAACAATAGTTTCAACCATTGATATACAAGACCAGTTACATCCCACAGGATGTTGGGTTCCAACCCAAAAGAGGTGTACTAATAAGTCATACCAATAGCAGAGCAAGCAAAGCTGACCACCCCCTCCGATAGGAGGTAGAGTTCTGTGACTATATTGCGTCATTTAAACAGAAGTTTGTGATACAATCACAAATAGCTTTTTGAACAGGATTCTAAGTTGCATGTCTGGGTTTATATGACAGGCTTGTGGCTTTTCAGTAGAAACATTGCAATAGACATGAGAAAACAGCTTTTGAAGTAATAACATTTTGTGACAAACAAAAATGGGACCCAAGGTTACCAGTTCATCTTGGTCTTATTAAAACAGTGTGGGTGTAAAGTGTGTATGTGCAGAGTTGCAGGTTTCACAAATTTGGGCCATGTTATACAGTGGTTCAAAAAGCTTTACATTAAACACAGGAAAATCACACAATGTTTAGAGACAGCCTTTCACTGAATTCTCACTCCTCTACCATTTTAAGGGGCACATAAGCAAAGATTGCATAACTGAAAGTAACAACGGCTGATGAAACAATAAGGGCTTGTGCCATTTAACTGGAACAGAATAATGTGTACACAGCCCCATGCAGGGTGAGTGTGTACCACAAAAAGCCTAAGTGTTCAATGTGTATATCGTGTGATTAGTACTAGCTGCAGTGAAACAGGATCGGAATTCGTGACTGCAGATGACAATTGCAGGGTTGCACGTGTCTCTTATCCTGAAATCTCTTAGTGGTGATGACTTTCTTCTCTGCGTGTTTACGACTGCCAATATAATCTTAATGGTATTGACTCGAACATGATCAAATCGAATGACAGCAATACTTGAAGAATAATATTTCACCATACTCATAGATAATCAGACTTTTTTTTTTTAGATTTTAGGTTTACCTTTGGAATTTGGGATTGTGTTGCTTGACGTTCTGGATGATAATGTACACCCTGTATATAAATAAATAAATAACCTTCTACACATTGCTATCTGGAAAAGGCACACAGGGCTGGATTCCATGCGAGCAATCCCAGAGAAAGGATAACAGGGAAGTACACTGCTTAGTGCTCTCTTTCTGGAGCAGATTGGACACAGCGGGTTCCAGCTGGGGAATCAGGAACTCAGACCCTGTGGTCCACTAAACGTCTCCTCACACAACACCCACTTAAGGAGCATTAGCCCTTGGAGGAGAGAGCCTGTGTGCACAGGGGACACTGTGTTTTCAACCTTTCTGAGAATGCTAGATATTTATGATTCTCAACCAGCCACAGCTGTCGTTGTTAGACTGAGGAAAGACTGTGCATTTCTGTAGCTCATGATGTAACCCGATATAAACACATTGTAATCGTGATAATCCTGAGAGTTTACATTGATTCATTCACACAAAATGATGGCCCTTGTTCCAAACGGGCAGCTGTTAGTTATGATGCTCAGTGACCACCAAGGATTTGCTGACGAGCGCAATCCGGACATTGCTGGGCGCCAAAGTGGGTCAAAAATGTTACCTCTCCCACCTGTAAGTCATTCTAAAGAATGAATAACCTTTCAAAGTCTAAATATTTTCACTTCCTTAGTGTATCAAATGTTTATAGCACATGGATGGCCTCCGAGTAAGTAGATTATTATTTGCTCTTTATTTAGTGATGCATTTTCTGTAGATCCCGACATACGTGTCTAGTGGAAATAGGAACTTCATCTTTACAAGAACTTGAGTACTTTGCCTCCTTCTGTTGTCGAAAATGTGTCTACCCTCCTTTCATAATATACAATATGTGTTCTCAAGTATATATACCAATCTGTTATAAAATGTTAATTGAAATAATGTCTAAAGATAACTGTCCTTCAGTGCCTCATTGAGTCCATGCCTGAGAGGATTAAGGAAGTCTTAAAACACAGTGGAATGCACTGCAAATACTAAGTACTATTATTATGGCTTCCGGTAGACTTGTACAATATCATTTTGTGGTTTCTTTAATTACATGATGTTAAATAAAAGATTTAAACTATGTTAATATAATTATGTTGTTTTTTTTTTAAAAATTATGTCTGAATCCTAAAATTCTAGGGTGATGCAAAACTTTTGTTCATAGCTGTATACTAAGAGTATTTGATATCTGTAAGCTACAGTTAACTACTCTGTGAAATGAGCATGCACAGAGCAAGCCAAGAGTTCAGTTCTAGTTCTAGTAGGACTTGATTACATGTAATTACTGAGTCCAGGTCTGCATGAGCAGGGAGGAGTGTGAGAGAACAGGTCTGCATGAGCAGGGAGGAGTGTGAGAGTCCAGGTCTGCATGAGCAGGGAGGAGTGTGAGAGAGCAGGTCTGCATGAGCAGGGAGGAGTGTGAGAGAACAGGTCTGCATGAGCAGGGAGGAGTGTGAGAGAACAGGTCTGCATGAGCAGGGAGGAGTGTGAGAGTACAGGTCTGCATGAGCAGGGAGGAGTGTGAGAGAACAGGTCTGCATGAGCAGGGAGGAGTGTGAGAGAGCAGGTCTGCATGAGCAGGGAGGAGTGTGAGAGAACAGGTCTGCATGAGCAGGGAGATGAGTGAGAGAACAGGTCTGCATGAGCAGGGAGGAGTGTGAGAGAACAGGTCTGCATGAGCAGGGAGGAGTGTGAGAGAACAGGTCTGCATGAGCAGGGAGGAGTGTGAGAGAGCAGGTCTGCATGAGCAGGGAGGAGTGTGAGAGAGCAGGTCTGCATGAGCAGGGAGGAGTGTGAGAGTCCAGGTCTGCATGAGCAGGGAGGAGTGTGAGAGTCCAGGTCTGCATGAGCAGGGAGGAGTGTGAGAGAACAGGTCTGCATGAGCAGGGAGGAGTGTGAGAGAACAGGTCTGCATGAGCAGGGAGGAGTGTGAGAGAACAGGTCTGCATGAGCAGGGAGGAGTGTGAGAGAACAGGTCTGCATGAGCAGGGAGGAGTGTGAGAGAACAGGTCTGCATGAGCAGGGAGGAGTGTGAGAGAGCAGGTCTGCATGAGCAGGGAGGAGTGTGAGAGAGCAGGTCTGCATGAGCAGGGAGGAGTGTGAGAGAACAGGTCTGCATGAGCAGGGAGGAGTGTGAGAGAGCAGGTCTGCATGAGCAGGGAGGAGTGTGAGAGAACAGGTCTGCATGAGCAGGGAGGAGTGTGAGAGAACAGGTCTGCATGAGCAGGGAGGAGTGTGAGAGAGCAGGTCTGCATGAGCAGGGAGGAGTGTGAGAGAGCAGGTCTGCATGAGCAGGGAGGAGTGTGAGAGAGCAGGTCTGCATGAGCAGGGAGGAGTGTGAGAGAACAGGTCTGCATGAGCAGGGAGGAGTGTGAGAGAACAGGTCTGCATGAGCAGGGAGGAGTGTGAGAGAACAGGTCTGCATGAGCAGGGAGGAGTGTGAGAGAGCAGGTCTGCATGAGCAGGGAGGAGTGTGAGAGAACAGGTCTGCATGAGCAGGGAGGAGTGTGAGAGAGCAGGTCTGCATGAGCAGGGAGGAGTGTGAGAGAACAGGTCTGCATGAGCAGGGAGGAGTGTGAGAGAACAGGTCTGCATGAGCAGGGAGGAGTGTGAGAGAACAGGTCTGCATGAGCAGGGAGGAGTGTGAGAGAACAGGTCTGCATGAGCAGGGAGGAGTGTGAGAGAACAGGTCTGCATGAGAGAGAGAACAGGTCTGCATGAGCAGGGAGGAGTGTGAGAGAACAGGTCTGCATGAGCAGGGAGGAGTGTGAGAGAGCAGGTCTGCATGAGCAGGGAGGAGTGTGAGAGTCCAGGTCTGCATGAGCAGGGAGGAGTGTGAGAGTCCAGGTCTGCATGAGCAGGGAGGAGTGTGAGAGTCCAGGTCTGCATGAGCAGGGAGGAGTGTGAGAGTCCAGGTCTGCATGAGCAGGGAGGAGTGTGAGAGAACAGGTCTGCATGAGCAGGGAGGAGTGTGAGAGAGCAGGTCTGCATGAGCAGGGAGGAGTGTGAGAGAACAGGTCTGCATGAGCAGGGAGGAGTGTGAGAGAACAGGTCTGCATGAGCAGGGAGGAGTGTGAGAGAACAGGTCTGCATGAGCAGGGAGGAGTGTGAGAGAACAGGTCTGCATGAGCAGGGAGGAGTGTGAGAGAACAGGTCTGCATGAGCAGGGAGGAGTGTGAGAGAGCAGGTCTGCATGAGCAGGGAGGAGTGTGAGAGAACAGGTCTGCATGAGCAGGGAGGAGTGTGAGAGAGCAGGTCTGCATGAGCAGGGAGGAGTGTGAGAGAACAGGTCTGCATGAGCAGGGAGGAGTGTGAGAGAACAGGTCTGCATGAGCAGGGAGGAGTGTGAGAGAACAGGTCTGCATGAGCAGGGAGGAGTGTGAGAGAACAGGTCTGCATGAGCAGGGAGGAGTGTGAGAGTCCAGGTCTGCATGAGCAGGGAGGAGTGTGAGAGAACAGGTCTGCATGAGCAGGGAGGAGTGTGAGAGTCCAGGTCTGCATGAGCAGGGAGGAGTGTGAGAGATCAGGTTCCGAGGCCTTAGAGTGTTCAGGGTTCAGTAAATGTATATGGCATCTATGCCTGAAACCTACCTGCCTTTTGTTATGTGTGATTAAGGCTACTAGGCTGCTTCAATAAAGTAAAACACTTGCTGAAAGCTTATGCCTCTGCATTCTTCCATCCACCACTGCAAACCTGGGTCTGTGAAGCAGCTCATTACACCTTTTAATATGAAACAAATAGTTAGAAACTGTTAATATAGGTGTAACAGGGCAGAGATGACCTTGCATACTGCAAGCGAGTGCGTTAACTACTATGCAAAAGATCCAGGTTGGTCTCCATTCAAGCTTTTATTCGAGCTGCATTCAAGCTCTTCTCCATTGTAATTAAGACACTTGCTTGTGATACACAGGGTCAGAGGTTTGCGCCCAGTCTCCACTTTGTCATACATAGCATACTGGACGAATTAACAATTTCTCATTTTATATTGATTTTTCTATTCATTTAACATACTGTATACTATTCCATGTAACTGATAAGGAATGCAATGGTCCAACGTCTCGGAAGGGTTTTATCTGGAATAATATCTCTGCTAGCAAAATAATAATTCCATTGGGACGTAACATCTGGTGTCAATGGAGCAGCCTGATGACTGGAAGATATAATGGCTACGATGAGATAATCACACACCTGACATGTACATGCTGTACATACTGAAATAATCTCATTCTCAGTGAACAGCTGGGGGGGGTTGATTTACAGGCATAGACAATTTTTGTCGAATGTTTAAAAACCCTGTACCTCCTGTATTAGCTGAGTTGTAGTTCTCACCACAACAGGTTTTTTTTTTTTTTTTTTTTTTTTTTTTTACGACTGAATGCATTCAGTGAAAAACTCAGTCCATATTTAAATATGCCACAGCTGCAAAAGTCATGAAATGAGACATCTGATTTATCTTCTGCAGCTCACTTTTCAGTAGTGCAATGGGTTCTGCTGTTGAGTCCTCTGTTGAGTAAGCTGTTGGGGTTTTTCAGTGCTGCTTATTGCATACTGTGTGCTTCTCTGGACAGGCGTCTTTGGTGAATAGCTCTCTGCATTGCATTGGATGATTTCTGCGACTGAGTGTATGGAATGGGTTACCTGACACTGTGGACTGGTTAAATAGCCTTGTCATTGACACTGAATTGTTGGAAATCTATTAAGACTTGACTTGACAAGTTTTCTACCAGCTGCTGGAACCAAAAGAGCACTGATGGGCCAAAGGGCCTCCAATCATTCCAAAATGTTGAGCACTGAAACTTAGCCTTGTTTTTATTTACCTTTTTATGGGCTTTCAATTATAATTGAAAGATCCATACTGGAATGATAACAGAGAAAAGAGGAATGCAGAAATAGTATTAAATACAGTACTAGCATTTTTAATAAACAAAAGTAAAAACCCTCCACTTTACCATCGCTGCTCAGTGGCACAATGTAATGTGAATATTACTCCAGAATATTGCTTAAAACTTAATTCTCCATTATTGCCATCTCCAAAAGGCATTTGGATGCAACATTCTACAGCTGCGAACAAACCCAAGAAAATGATCCTTCCTAATCTTCAGCTGTACACAGCTGCCACTTTTGAAAGATGGCCCCTGTTAGCTTCAGAAGCTTTCGAAGTTCAGGGAAAGGTCTAAATCTGACCCAATGACAGTATGTAGCAATAGTTTCAAATTGTAGGAAGTATTGTCTTACATTTGGACCAGGAGGTAATCTGTTTGTCAGACAATTTTTCCAAGTTCGTTATCGCTACTAATGTCTTAACAACTACAGCGCAAAGTGAAATTAATCTTTTCAAATAAATATGAAAAACAATATATTTAAAACAAACTAAAGCATGGATCCCCACTAAAATCAGAGTTAATACACCAGGTCACAGGTGATATGCTTAGGTACATGCAGCCAATTAAATGAAGTTTATATTCCTTCTTGTGGTCTAGAGGAATTCTTCCACTGTTAACAGAATGGGGAGATAATGGTGCATCCAGTGCTACCAGCCTTTGCTCTTGCTTCTCTGATGAGTGTCACAGCATGGGAAAGAATGGCCCTCACATGTCTTAAGGCTGGCTGGTAGCACTCCAGATTACATGGTGTACATAGCCATGCAATAACCTGGTAATACCTATATAACTAGATAACTAATAGATAACTACTGGTGGAATAAGTGTGTAACTACATGGAAATAGCATGTGCCATGGTATTACTGTGTATGACACAAATCATACAATGAAATGTTAACCAAATGCTGTTCACAAGGCCATTTCTATGTAACTACCCAGTTATTGCAATGTTATTACATGCCATTTGTGTCCTGAAATCCAAAGCGCTACTGGTTGGTTAATACTTAAATCTTGTGACTAACAGGAGATGATCGGAAGTAGAGAGTAGTTACAGTTGAGAGATATTTACCTCTTGCGATCGCATATTCAGGCATTACAAAAGTGTCAATTATGAATCAGTCTTAACACAACTGGATGTTTTCTTTGCTACACTGAGGGAGACACTGAAGGCTACTTAGTATGTAAATATTTCATATATAGAATTGGTTTTATATGACACGTGGATTGTCCTTGAACCATTAACTTCCAGTGACATTCCAGATCCAGTTTCCTGCGATAACGTGATAAAGTTTCAATAGGACAAACATCACAAAGGCTTTCATTTGCAGCACAGCCTGCTGCTGAATGACTGATTCCTTTGAAGTGAGAGCTGAAACTGCACATTCAAAAACCAAAGCACTTGCCACAAAATAGCTATAACCAGAGAGCAGCCACCTCCCTTGCTTGGATAAACTCTGCTTCAGATTTTTTTCAAATAGAAGACTGCTATCTCCTGTACACCCTGTAGCTATCGTTTAAATAAACCCCATTCTAGAACCTATGGAGCTGACTGACCTCATTGTAAATCTAAATCAACCATATGGTAATTCTCTCACAATCTCACTCAACTGACAATAACTATCATTTCCTCCTTTCATTCTAAAGCCAAACAAACAAATTCCTGTCAATGTGTCAATGACCCGTTAGTACAGGGTATATAAATAATACTGATAATGTTACAGGAGCAGTCCTGACAGATGCAGTAATATTATAGAATACCATCTGTTTAGTCCTACTAAGTCCCGCTCCAGCACAGGTGGATTTCCGCTTATCGTTTTTTAAGTACAAACTTAGTATTCCTGGTGGATTTGAATAGCTTCCTTAGCCTGAGCTCCCCAGGCCCTTCATAAACCATGCAGAAGAAAAATGAGCCGGCGCTGACCCGAGTCCCTGTTTCTTCCTGCAGCATTTCCCTTATTAATCCCCCGTGGGCACAAGAAGCTTTCCACACTTCCTCATTTCACATGAAATATATTAGCATAATCCTGATTTCACGATGAACCACACATGCAAACACACACACACAATGAGGCAGTGTGCGACACACACAGTGAGGCAGATTATTATTATTATTATTATCATTATTATTATTATTATTATGTGTCAGTATGGTTTCGCTAGCACATTGATACAGTTGAAATGATGGACTGAGAGATATGTGCCAGATAAATACATTACAGTCCTGTAGGAGCTTGGAGATTACCCTGGTGTCAATAAACTCTCCAGTCTCAATCAGCATGAATTATGAACTTGTGTCATACAAGCATCCTATTATCTAGTGTAGTTCCAGAACTGCAGAACACTTTGATAACGTCAGTTTTCAGTTGCTCACGCTACGTCAAGATATGGCGATGCTCATTGAAGGCTGTGTCACCCAGGACACTAGAGTAATGTGACTAAAAGCAAATGTGACTGTAAATGGGCTGTGGTTTGGGGTTTTCTAAACATTTATTTGCTTCCTGGTATTTTCAATTAAGACATTTAATTGATACCTTACACAAGAACACTGTTCCTTTTAATTTATCTGCTTGCAGTATAAGAAACTGCTTTATTTGGGTTTCACACACAGTCCCTTCAATGCACTGTATATCTTTTGATGTGGATTTTTGAAACATATTTTTGTAGCAAATAAGATTGGAAGAAAAATGCCCCCATAACTCACCTGCAGTTCCGCCTCCTTCACCCAGCATGAACCCTACTTTAAAGAAAGGACATGACACTAACAGAATCCAGTTGCTCTAAACCCACGCTCTTACAGCGTGATATTGTACCACTCATTTTAATTTAGTGTAAAAAAATCTAAATTAACACTATATAAAAAATGATACTATGCTTGGTCACTCATAGTCTATATATGTGGAAAAGTATTGCCTCTGTATGATAGTACACTCTAATAGGAAAAACACAAATAATAAAGTTACCAAACCGGAAATAACCATTCATAATTTACAAGCTTGAAATTAATGTTTCTTAAATGTCTTAGCATTGAAATTGAATAGTTCTAAAAAGCACTGAGAGTAAAAAAAGCCCTACTGTATGTTGTTCTCTCTAAAGAAACAGCATCTATCGGAATGGTCTTTATTTTGTCTTTTAACTTGCTGAGTAACCAGGTCTAAAACTGGACAAAATATTTAGTGCAGTAAGTGAGCAGACTTTCAAATTGATATGTTAAAAAAGAGCCCTCAGATTCTTGCTTTTATTTGTTTGACAGGCTCATACAAGTACCACCGTACCTTATACTGTCTGCCCTGTGTGGTGTGCTTAAAACATAAGACTGCATTTCCCAGGCACTAATTCACTGCACAGACACTGTGTCGGGATTCATCGGATTACTAGAAACAGTACAAAATAAATTCTTGTCATTTCCAAAATGCTGTTCAATGAATCTGGATGTCAAGGCAACCTGTTACCGTAGTGATTTTAATGGTATTGCTGGTGACGTCAGAGGATGGGTGGTGAGAGCTGTCTCGCACAGAGCTAGAACTGCAATGTAAGTAAAGTTAGAATGCAGTTAAACCCACTTTTTAAGACAGTGTTTGCTGGTAAAGACTATAAGGTTTAAAAAAAAAATAAGTCCAGCCTCTCTTCTGTGTTGATTTGCACTTATTATAGTCCCCTATGATTTATTTGACAGCGAGAGCCTAGAAACGTCAATTACAAAGAGTTCCCCATTCAGGAAACAGATACCAATGCACCAGTGTTGTACCTTCAGAGATATTTCAAGTTATGAAGCTGAACCGTAAATGAGATGCTGAAACATACATAATTTCCCTTATTTTATTGGTCTGCCCTACCCCTCACTCCCCGTGAGATATCTTTCATAAAGCTCAGTGTCATTATATACTTGATACATCAGACTCTCAGGATGTCAATGAAAAGGTCTAGTGCTCCCATTTAATAAACCGTTCACTCGGAAAGCCCCAAAGTGACTTTTCTTTAAATGCTCAAGAGATGTCAAGCTGTGGTACTCTGGGCCTGTAAGAAATAAGAACATAAGAACAGAAGAATGTTTACAAAACAAGAGGAGGCCATTCGGCCCATCTTGCTCGTTTGGTTGTTAGTAGCTTATTGATCCCAGAATCTCATCAAGCAGCTTCTTGAAGGATCCCAGGGTGTCAGCTTCAACAACATTACTGGGGAGTTGATTCCAGACCCTCACTATTCTCTGTGTAAAAAAGTGTCTCCTATTTTCTGTTCTGAATGCCCCTTTGTCTAATCTCCATTTGTGACCCCTGGTCCTTGTTTCTTTTTTCAGGTTGAAAAAGTCCCTTGGGTCGACATTGTCAATACCTTTTAGAATTTTGAATGCTTGAATTAGGTCGCCGTGTAGTCTTCTTTGTTCAAGACTGAACAGATTCAATTCTTTTAGCCTGTCTGCATATGACATGCCTTTTTAAATTTTTAAATAAATGAGATACCATGGATGTTAACACCAGACAACAGGAGTTTTTGTGTGATGGCCATAGCTGTGGAGCAATGAATGCATTACTGAGACGGCTTACTCTTCTACCTTCCACAGGGGAGGGCGGTGCTTCATCCAGTGGAACCCCATCCGAATGGCCTTCCTAACCTCAGCTGCAGCCCAGCATGTCACCACATGTCCATCAAATGCGGACATTCTCACAAGCTTTTGATAGATAGTGCTTTGTTTTGTAAATTACTAAAATGTATTGCTATTCAATGACAAACCTTTCAACTAGATGTCTTTATGAATGTTTCCAATATTTCTGCTTGAGATGTTTGTCATTGAATTAAGTCCTTTGTAATCATACGCTATATGTGTAAGACACCTCGTATTGACTAATATACCGGTTAAGCTCTTATTGGTTTTACATGAAGCAAAGATCTATAAATAGACTGTTCACATGTATCTTTTTTCTTTTCTTATCATGAGCATGTACAGTGTGTGGAATTTAGAATGGTTTCAGGCTTTACATGTTAGATTTGTCTGAAATATTTATTTTGATAATGGTAGGACAATCTAATGCTTTATTTCCACTGCCTTTCCCCAGGTATAGCTGAGCTGGCCGGTCTGCGTGAGGTGTAGCTGGAGGGTGTTTCCACTGACACTCGGCTATACCTCAGCTACACCTCAGACAGTACAGTTTTGTATCTCGTACCCAACAGGGCCAAACTGTGCTGTACAGAAGTACATCAACAAAAGGTATGCGCTAAAGAGACAGACTGATTTAAACAATGGCAGCTATAAGCGAAGGCTGAGTTCAAAACAAACCAGCAAAGCTCTCCTCATCTCTCTTCATCATTTGGGCGCAAAAGCTACATTCAAGACCAGCTGTCGGGCACAATTTGAAATTTAAATGTTTGACAAAATCGTGGAAATTTTGCAGCAGCAGGGGATCGATTGCACTGCTAGTCAGTGTAGAGATAAAAAATAAAACACATCTGAAAAATAAATACAAAAAGATTAAAAGATAATAACAACATTGCCTTTTACTGCCACACTTGTTCTTCTACCTGACAAAATGACACTGGAACGCAGACTGCCATCTTTAATTACAACCCTCCAAGACCATCCAGCTCAGCTACACCTGGGGAAAGGCAGTGGAAACGAGGCATAACAGTGATGACTAGTGAAAACGGAGCCAATATATGTGATTTCTGACACTATCTGACACATGTTGGTAATCTGCACATACTGTAGATACCGTACCCTTGTGAAGGTTGGTCTCTCGTGACCCTATTGTCAGACATAATGAATATGAATGGTTCTAAAGTTGGCCCATTGCAGTGAGTAACAAGAGGCCATTCATCCCAATTTGGAGATTATCTGGAGAATGTCAGGTGTAGAGGATATACAGTATATAACTGGATAGGTCACGAGGACAACCCTGTGAATGGCAGGCTATTCAATCCTAACTCAGTCACTGAATCAGTGTATGTGGAAACCCCTGGGGGAGCGGGGGCAGTTATTCTGCTTGTGTCTCACTTACTCCCCCAGTTGTATAACACACTTGGCATTGGGTTGAGGAAAAAAACAACAATGATGGGATTTCCAAGTGGGTCAATTTACAAGTGAAATGGTGATGCGCTTGCAAGTTTGGAAGAATTACTCAGGTAAATCAAGTTTGTGGCTGGAAAAAACAGCCAAAGAGAGGGATAGGATAGGGTGAATCTAATTTACTTGTGTAAATGACGAAACACACAGGAAAATCCACACCCAGTTTCGCATGGAAATCTGCACTTCACGTGTAAATGTTAATGAGCATGTTTATGCTTAACTATAAATATTGCAAGGGAGCAGGTCAGTTGTTATTGTGGATTCCAAGATGTCAGAAAGCGGCTAAAGGGCAATTTTATGGTTAGCAGTGGTGTAGTTTACTTTAATGATAATGTGGGTGGCTTTTTTTTACTATTGTTTTTTGCTGTGTCATATTTCAAATTTTGACTCATCAGTCCAGAGCACCTGCTGCCATTTTTCTGAACCCCAATTCCTGTGTTTTTGTGCATAGTTGAGTTGCTTGGCCTTTTTTCCACATCGGAGGTATGGCTTTTTGGCCACAAGTCTTCCATGAAGGCCACTTCTGACCAGACTTCTCCAGACAGTAGATGGGTGTACCAGGGTCCCACTGTTTTCTGCCAATTCTGAGCTGATGGCATTGCTGGACATCTTCCGATTGCAAAGGGAAGTAAGCATGATGCGTCTTTCATCTGCTGCAGTAAGTTTCCTAGGCCGACCACTGCATCTACGGTCCTCAACGTTGCCCATTTCTTTGTGCTTCTTCAAAAGTGCTTGGACAGCACATCTGGAAAACCCCTGTCTGCCTTGAAATTCCTGCCTGGGAGAGACCTTGCTGATGCAGTATAACTACCTTGTGTCTTGTTGCTGTGCTCAGTCTTGTCATGGTGTATGACTTTTGACAGTAAACTGTCTTCAGCAACCTCACCTTGTTAACTGAGTTTGGCTGTCCCTCACCCAGTTTTATTCCTCCTACACAGCTGTTTCTGTTTCAGTTAATGATGGTGTTTCAACCTACATATTGAAGTGATGATCATTAGCACCTGTTTGGTATAATTGTTTAATCATACACCTGACTATATGCCTACAAAATCCCTGACTTTGTGCAAGTGTACCTAAAAGAATTGATGCTGTTTTGAAGGCAAAGGGTGGTCAAACTTTTGCACACTGTGTGTATATATGTATGTATATATATGTATGTATATATATATATATATAGGTATTTTGCTTTATTACAGCAGCTTAGATTCACCAGTACCAGTTCTCTTCGCATAGATACCACATTTTCACAAAAGTTCACTAGTAATCTTTAAAACAGCATGAGTACTTTACGTATAGCTAATCACATCAACCACCACCTTTCCCATTAATTTACATGATGTGGGGTGAAAAGCCTGGTTTACTCAAGTGAAATAAATTGAACGAATGGAAACCCTTTTACACAAGACATTTTTCTTGTGTAAATGTCTGGAGTTAAAAAATCTCATTGTATATGAGATGTCATCTTGTGCAGTTAAGGTTACATGGCCATGAATCAAAGCTGAAAAAGTAAGGGTATACGCTAATACTCTACCAATGTTTCAAATCATTTCAGCTGCCCTTGTGCTACCATTGCTGTTTAGTACAGAAGCAACGCCATAGTCGAAGGTCATTTTGCATTATCTCTGTGAGAAATAAATTTCAACCATAAATTAATGTTCCACTCCATTAAGTAATCTTCAGAACAGAAATTTCAGGCCCCACATACAGTACATGCATATATAAAAGCTGAAAGTCACCCAATGACACACACACCACCAGCACAGACGGACTTCTGCTTGCTGCCTACAGCGTTCTTGGCTTCAAGCAGAGTCAACAGTGCCTGTCAGTGACTGCTGATGCTGTCCTCACTGAACACTTCCACTAAAATGTAGGGCTAAGTGTAGCTGGGCTATGTTTGGAAAGATGAACCAAAGTAATGACACACTCAGATATTCAAAGGCAGTCAGATGGTACACCAATTAATACAAACCCCCCCCCCCTAAAAAATCTTTAAAATGACAACCTGTAACCATGGCTAAAACAAATCATTAGACTGACAACCTGGAACCACAGCACAAGTACAAGAAAATGACATTACTTGGTTTAAGGCCTGCCAGTGAAAGCAATTGAGAATGTAATCCCTCCCAGTGCAAGTGAAAACATTTCAGGGACTACCATGATGTAATGGAATGCACAACTGAATCACGTGGTGTGGCACATGACCTGTGCATTATAGAAGACCTAGAACAGTTAACGTTTAGTAAGACAGCCATAAAATTGACAACAACAAAAAAACTGAATTTCTATATTGGAAACCTAATTTCTCGTGGGCCAGTCTGCAAATAAAACTAGACCACTGTTACCATAATTCTTGTTTTGTTATCTTTGATGTCTGTTTAATACATATGGTATGTGCTACAAAAACATTTCTGGGTTATGCAGATTTATGAAGGTTTTATGAATACTACATGGCATCCAATAAAAAAAGCATTAGCCCTCTTATTATCCTAGCCCCTTCCTATTGGACAATCACGTTATACGGTGTTATGTAGCCTTTATGAACGTTTTACATGGTGTCCAATTCAAATAAAGCATTAACCTACAAAGGAAATATTGTAACATTACTTGATAATCAAAATATTAATACCAAAGTTTGAGCTTTTTTTTTTTTTAAATAAAGGAAAACAGAGGATTTGGCACATGCACAAACATAGCACAATGTGCCAACTCCCTACGCCTCTCACTGCTATACAATGCAAGCTTTCTGACAGGCTACTTTTGAATGGAACTTGCATGCTTAAATGGATAGATTTCAAAAAAGCTACTAATACAAATGGTGGAGACCATACAGTGCCAGTGAGTGACATGCCAAACGGCACATTTTTCCTGAACGCTATGTGTCTGGATAGACCTTCCTCTGCCCAGCAGAGGACGCAGCTTGGAGTACACACTGGGCACCCCAGGCCTTCATTTAATCAAAGACTGCCAGCTGAGACGATTCCTGAACTGAACTGTGCCAAATATCTTTTATGAAATGAACCACAGTCCACTATTCAGGGAACTTGAACTGTAACAAAATGTGTGTATATAGTATGAAAACTATACACACGTCACCCAGACTCGTTTTATTAGCAGTCTAGCAAATTACTCTGACCGGTTTTCAGGAGACGTGCAGGAGCAAAATTCTTGTAGTTCTCCAAAAAAAAGCGACAATAGCCGTTTAGCTTTCCTATGACCTTGACTGTAAACAGGTTGCTATGGGAACCTCCCCAGACCAAAGAGAGGCGGAAGGAGAGAGAGACGGCATACTGCTCAAAAACTGGAGGGAAGACTTGAAAATTTGTGAGGTTTTTCTATTTATTTATTGTTTAACTTTTTTTTTTTTTTTTTTTTTTTTTTTTTTTTTTACTGTAATCTCACTACTAAAAAGGCTAAACTGTGAACATGTCGTACAAACAAAACAATAAATTAGCAATCTTGCTGCTGAACTTTAAAATCCCCACCAGGTACTGTCCTTGGCATGATTTCTGTACTTTCAATGCTGCACCTCCAGCCATTTCGAGATGCGGCTTAAAATATGTGGGTTGCCTCCGTGAGAAAAGTAATATTCACAGAAACTGTCTGCAGGGCATCAGATGATTTTAAAGGCTTAGGGTTAGGGTTAGGGTCAACGACCTCTGTACGCAGTTCAGAACTCCATGGTCCTCCGACGCCATAAATTCTGAATATAGTTGCACGACAGAGTTCCGGGTTTGCAGCAGTGAGCCAGCTTGAATAATAATTGGACATCCAAAACTGGGATAAAAATTGGAAAATTAATAAAATAATTTATCAAAAAAAAAAACTGTAGTATACTGTAATACAGTTTAACACAATACCACCAGATATCAGTACAAATCAATAATCATGCAGTAGGCTACATACTGTGGCAAAACTCAGTTAACACAGACAGGCGCATCACACAGGGCGAGGCAATCCACACACAGGCGGAGGGTGGGTGCGAACCTGGGATCTCTCACATTAAAGCATAGCACCAATACCGCTGTACAAAAGAGCTGGCTCCTTTGCAAGGAGCGTACATTGGGCTTATGTCTCTGTATGTGATTACATCACCTACCAGCATTGCTGCCTCCTTCCCGTGCACACTACACTCTCCCCTGCCAGCCTCAAGTCCGCCCCGGACTTGCTCACCAGGCTACAGTCCGACGAGTGCGTGCTGGGGTACCAGCGTCCACTTCTGACACCAATGTTGCGAACTTCAGTTAACGCAGGCAGACGCATCACACAAGGTGATGCAATCCACAAACAGACGGAGGGCGGGCGTGAACCCGGGACCTCTTGCACTAAAGCATAGCGCCGATACCGCTGTACAAAAGAGCCAGAACTGGTGGTGCTGTGCTTGGCTGACTAGGGCCATCTAGGCTACACATGACTGTGTGTCCCCTCAGGATATCAGGGCCCTAGCCATTGGGGTGGGTAGTGATTGATGCTTTTTCTTCAATGTAGTAATTTACAAGAGACTGCTACTATGTATTACTGGTGACTGTTTCTACCTATTTTAAATACTATGGGGTGTTAATGATATTGGTATCTATTGAAATGGTATTGATGATTATTGATATCAATTGAAATGCTATCTGTTAATTGTTGATCCCTGCTGAAGTATTATCCAATGCTGCTAATCACGACCTGTTCATATATGTCTTTCTGTGTATAATTGCTAAGAAACATGGGTCATTAGAACTGGCTTACTTTTTTAAATAGGATGGTACTGTGACAACAATAAACTGTTTCATTTTAAACAAACCTTTGGGTGTGGTAAACTCCTTTCTGTGTGTGTGGTGAGTGTCCACCTGCTCCAATACAATAACCTTTGTGCGTGGAACTATTGTATTCTGGTTTGCGTTTATAGTTGGGGTGGAAATTAATTAAAACATTCTAGGGTATCTCTCACCTCTATATAGAAACTAAGAGTGGCGTACTTGGGACTACAATAATTACCTGCCGTTAACTGTAAAAGTAGTGATGAAATAAGTCAATTAATACAATAGGTAATGTGTGTTTTATCTGTTGGTAGCAGGGCAGGCTCCCCTGCGCTTCGCCTCTTGCCACCCCCCTTGTTACCTAATCATTTTGGCACAGCATAGTCCTAACAGAGTCTTAGTTTAACCATAGTTAAAGTTTTTTTTTTTTTTTATCTCTTCTATAACAAATATGTCATATTCATTGTTTTAATTGCACGTCTATTTACCGAAAAATGTTAAACGTTTATATACAAACATAGAAATACTGTTTATAATTCATATTAGTACTATATTCTGAAAAAAACTATTGAAAATGTGTATTTTCTTAATTGGTAACATGTAAGTGTGTTTTCTTAAAAGAAAAATAAATAAATAGACAAATTTATCAGTCTGCAGCAAATAAAATAAAAAATACAGGCAGAAAATAGGCGTAATTTACCCAGGGGGACACAGGGGACATTTATTTTAAGTGCATGGAAGCTGGAAATACTTTTTAAAAACACACTTTTCTTATACCGATACAGTACTAGCATAATTATAATAGCAAACCTGTATTTATCTTTAATATTTCAATTGTGGAAATGTATTTCAAGGGCATGATGCCACACTTGCTCTAGCGCTCAACGCTGCCTCTGGTGCCAGCTGTAATGGGATCTGATCCTCGATCTAGGCTCTGATATAAGCTAATCTTCAATGCGCTTCGAAGACTAAAGCCATGGCTTTGTAATTCCATGACTCAGAAGAGACTGAATAATATAACTATTTGTCACACTCATCACTCATAACTAAGGCCCTGTGCAAATCGTGATTTCACTTGCTGCGCAGGAATCATTAAATTAGCCCAGTACCGCTATTTTCACAAGAAATAAGAAATAAATAAATGGCTTAATAATTATTATTTGTATTTCATACAAAACAAAATCACATTAACGAAACTGTCCAGTTTCTGCTGTGTGTCTGCATAAGCGCTATCCGCCATGCACATAATGCTGTGCAGTGATTATTCACAGGGCCTTACTCATGACAGCATTGTGCCAACAATTTATTGATAGAGACACAGGTTGACACTCCAGAAAAAGCACCAGTAGCTGCAAGTACTAATGGTTCTGTCCATGGTGAAATCAAAATACGTTCATTTAAAAAAATAGTACTGTACATGGAGTTTAATAGTGTGGTTATTTTATGTAATAAATAATATTAACAATATAATTGCATTCTTTTTTCCTCAGTGTTTATAATCATGCAGCCAAGACTGAATTAGAAAAAAAAAAATGTCTAACGTATGAATAGACGACCAGGGTACTAGTGATAAAGGAATAGTAAAAATTTTGATAAACTTTGGCTAATATATTAGACTTTATATGTATGACATGATGTTTGTTTTTTTTCAGTATTTATTTTGCTGAAAATTGTAATTTTTATCTTTGCATCACTGAAAACATTTGAATTTATAAGATTACTTCACCCATACATTTAAACATACCATCATCAACATCAAATATTACCCAGGACAGTACAGTATACACACATTTGGTTATTGCACTCGGAATGTTCCTTTAGTTTCATTACAATTCTAAATTGTGCCTTTAAATCTAAGACATGGAAAATCAGGGTCAGAAACCAGGATCTCCTGGCTCCTTAGTCCTTATCTGTAACTACTGGGATTCTATTCAAAGAAATAGACATCTCATCTTTAAGAGCGAACTTTATTTCATGCAACTGCACTACCTTGCTCTCATCCAACTAATGCAACTATTACTTCAGCTAATAATAAAACCATTTGCAGTGCGCTGGCTTTCATGTTGCAGCCAAGACTACAGCAATCGGAAAACCCAGCCACCTCTCCCCCAGCAGCAGCCCATATGTTGTGAATAATGAATCACCGCTGACATATTGGGGTCGCAGTTCCTGATGTACTCACCATCCCATAAATCCTGCTTGGAGAAAGAGGAGCCACTCTTTGGGACCAAGGGAGCAGATGGATAACATTGTGTGCTTTAAGTGTAACCACCACCACCACCACCACATCACACTTCACATACAGGCATCTCTGCACTCTGACTCTTTCCATTGCATTCCACTATGGTCAGGTTTTGAAGAAGTGATCGGGTCTTATACAGTATTATAAAGCTATCTGTTCTATAATGCGTGCCACTCTTACACCCACTCCCCTGTCCCCTTCGGCTCTTGTCTAGCTCGGGTTCATCACTTGTGTGTTTCTGAGTACATCCCCAGGTTGAATGCACATTTCCATTTGGGTGAAGTGGGCTCCTAAATACCTTTCATATAAACAATATACACAGAAATGGTGGCCTCTGACATAACGTCAGGCCTCTCCGTCCCTTTCTGAACCTTAAAGGGTACATGTAAGGACCTTTTTATTTTATTGTGTTACATGTTCCCATGTGTTGCTATAACTGTTATGAAAGGTGTGTGTATTTAATCACTTTTACAATTTGACCACTTTTTTAAACTTTTAAATTGCATTCCCTGCCTCAAGATGGCTTCACGTGTACCTGCATGAACCTCTCAGAACTACATCGACCACCATCATCCTCCTACTCACTGGTAAATCCATCTCAGTTGCATATGTGAGCAGGAGGATGATGGGAAATGTAGTTCTGGGGGGGGGGGGGGGGGGGCTATTTAACCCATTAAGTGCCATTGTCCAAATTTGAGGACAGGCTACTTTGTAAACTTTGGAGCATTTTTAACTTTATCTACCTCTGATTTCAATTTTCTCTTTAACTATATTGTTATAATAACTAATTCTGTTAACCTCAAAAGTCTAAATGTAATGTATCAAATTACATAAGGGTTATGAAAATAAAATTCAATTGTGTATATTTTGAATGTATAGAACCAGGGGTGAAGTTCTCAACAAACAAGTGCAGGTACTCATATGCACAGCCAGGTGTAAACATAAAAAATGGAGACAATTTGAGTGTCAATGAATAAATACTTTTAAAATGTATACATATTGGTAGTACACAATACATTTATAAATACAAAATAAGCCTTAAAAAATAATTGATCAATTATAACAAATTCACCATAAACAAAGAAGCTGAAAATACTGAAAGCGTTGTACTCTCTGCTTGTATCACTCGTTTATGTTCTGTAATCTAACATTTAAGTTAAACCTTAAATGACAAGCATTAAAAATATTACACTATGCGGTACCTGCTGTAGAGAGGGAGTTTTGTTTCAATATATCCTAAAAATGGGATGATGTTATAAAAAATGGCATAAAAAAACAACTGTGCTATGAAACAATGATAGAAAAAAGGTCTAAGTCAAACAATGCACAATAGGGGCTAAAACACCCCTCCAATTTTTTTATGTAACAGGCACTACTAATAATAATAATGATGTGATTGACTTGGCCATTTTAATCTCCATAATATTCTCAGCAATCATCTCCACACTTTCCAGACCCTGGGTACTCACCATCAACAGGACCTGGCCATGCTACAGTAACAGCCTTGGATTAGAACATGTATCTCTGTTTCTTTTATGTATGTTTTACTTATTACTTACCCTACAATAATATATTCTGCATGTTTCTCTGTTGTGTTTCTGCGTAGATTAATTACCATGATCTATTCCATAAAAACATTTTCCAGGCAGAAACAGTATAAAAGTAGACTTAAAAAAAAATTTAAAAAAATAAAAATACAAATTTTCATAAAGTAATATCATTACTGTGGTTTACTTATGCCTTTTTTTTTTTTTTTTTTTTTTTTTTTTTAGAAGTACACGCATAAATAAACACTCAAAATGTTTTAGAAAAGGGAGCATTGTACAAAGAAAAAACACCTTACCGTTTTGGTTTTCATTTATTACAGTCCTCATAATAGAAAATGCTAGGATCACAATAAAACTTGATCATTATACTTAATATGTACCTTGCAAGTTGGGCCAGTGTTTGAAAAGCATGAAGCACACCTTTCATCTGTATCCCGATTCTGACTCGCTTACCAAAACTTCAAGCAGCATGTTCTTGATCCTGTTTTTTTTAAATGCTAATCCCTACTGTCCCACACATCACTTGTCATTTTAAAAACTTTCATGCAAATTCTAGCAATGTGGTAAATCGGTGAAAGGCAAAACGTGTTATGATAATTATTTGTAATATATATCAACTATGTAATTTATGGAGAACACTGATGTGGCTTTTTGCCTTCAAATTCATGTGCAGCATATAATTCATGTTCATGTTCATTTAGAATATTTAAGATAGTTTCCCCGCCGCACTAAAGAAAATAATTATTAATTCATAATAACCGAAATTACTCCATACCGCTGTTTTCACGTTGCACTGCAAAGGTCTTCTTTCGTTGATCATGAATGAGCACTGACACAAAGTGAAATGGGCCGAGATTTGTGACTCATGCCAAAATTAAATCTGAGCAGAATGAAAGCTCGGCCAATCAACATGCAGTGATTATACTGACGTTAATTGTGGCCAATAGCAGCTAACAGAAACAGAAGCAGTGTGAGGAAACAGAATCCAAGCAGCATGAACTGTGCTGAATGAAAGCATATTTGAGAAACGTTGCGCTAGTGGACCGTGTGAGTGGATGGAATGCATCCGCGTTGGATGAAAAGCAGATTAAATAAGTCTCGGTACACAGTATTGGCATCAAAATAAGTCCCGGTACAGAGTACCGGTGAGTACCGGTATTTCACCTGTGTATGGAACAATACATTTCTGTCAGCACCTTTTTAGGTGGACATTAAACATGTAGGTTTTACAAAAACTGGGATATAATGAAGATGCTGCATGTGTGCCAGTGTGAGTGCACCCAGCACTCCTTAGAGGTAAACGTGCAGGCAGCCATGACGCACCACCAGCCGTGGTTTATGAAACAATTCTGTTTACAGTCTTGAAAAGGAACATTTACAGTTATCATCTGAATTAAAAAAGTGTTTTTGGGACAGACAAGGTCCTAATATATCCATGATATGACGCATCATTGGCAATGTGGTAATTTACCTGAAATTTATATTTTAAAAAGTTAGGTGTGGTGGCAATACAAATTACGATAACTAGAGTTTTACACATTGGATTAACACAAAATTGGTATCCATGCATTGAATACGTCATTTTATGTAATACGTCAGAATGTGGGGTAATATGATCTTGTGACATTATCAGGTAAAAACGCACATTCATATTTTCGGTGGTTTCTTCCCTGCTTAGTTCAAATGGCTGAAGAATGTGTTCCACCTAAACTAGAAGTGTTTAAGAAGGTTCATAATATTCCTCAGATTACGTGTCAGTTTTTTAACAAAAAGATTTGATCTATACCTTACTGTTTTGGCACAATTGTCCCTTTTTGACAATTTTATATTTTCAAACATTCTCTGACAATGTCAACCCACGGTGTAAGTTACTATGGAAAGCTTTTTTGTACTCCTCTCTTAAGCCCCTTTCACACTGGCATGCTCTAACCGAGTCGGAACTTACCAATTTCACACTGCTGTGATAAAGCAGGGTTGACAGATGCAAGTACACAATGCACGTATCAGTGCCCCGGAAGCAGCTTGCTACTGACACTTCCATCAAAGATGACCTGGATTGAACCGTAAGCCCAAATGTTAAATGTTAAGAAAATGTTTCTTTATCCCTGCTGCAATCTGGCTCATTGTGTGTCTCAAGCAACAAAAAGATGGCTACACAGAATAAACAGAAATGTTCCTTGTAGAAGTGAAACCTTGACATAGGCATGGCTGTTTGCTATTTTGTCGGCTTACAAAAAGCAGTCATGCATTTTGTCTCCCTCAACCTGGGTCTAAGTGTGTCAACCCACATCCTGGAGGTGGGTCGATATGACCCGGGTCAACCTGGATACGACCCAGGTACGTGGTTTCACACTACGCAGGATTGTGGCCCGGATAGCCAGAACAGGGTCGGGACCCAGGTAGGAGTGCCAGTATCAAAGGGGCTTTATATTCAACATCATGTTTTTCATAGGTAGAAGATATATTTTAATAAATATTCATATCTGTGCTCTACCAGAAATTCTTGTATCCTTCAAATGTAAATTTGACTTCAACTCAAATTGCAAAATGTTACCACTAAAAACATTGGTTACTGCTATTCAATATTTCACACTAGAAAATACATGTAAACAGAGGAAAAAAATGTCATGCTGTATATGTGAGCAGTGGCATATGTGAAGAGAACTTTGCAAGCACCACTTCAAAATTTACCAAAGTTCTGAAGATAAACTGAAGACACTACTGAATCAGCACACTCAACATCTGTATTATTATTTTTTTTAAAACATTAGTGAAAATATTTCAAATAGAAAATGTTAATGTATTGTGTGTACTATTACTTATACACACACACACATTTACCTTTTAAAATTACAACATTCAGTAATTGAAAAAAGTAAACATCCCACATTGTGTTTTGTTAATTTAACAGATGTGTTTATTCTATCTCAATTACATTTTCAATGGGCTGCATAGTTTACTTAAAATATACGCATTACTAAATGCATAGTCTGTAAATAGGTGTGGCTATATTACATTAATTCTGCAAGAACAGATATTATAACCAAATTATATAATATGCTAGATTAATAGTATGTTAATATTAACCAAATCGAAATTGTTATTTTGAAAGCATTTTCAGGTGTAAGTGAAATTCACATTTGCTTGCACGTGTAGTGCCAAAACCCTCCATCTTGTAAAGTAGATACTATTAGTGCAATGTCTATAAAATAGGCCCATGCAAAACTGAGAAATCATACTTACCGGTTCGGAAGCACGCTATTTATAAAACATGCAAATGACATTCCACTTGAACTTTATACATTAACTTGGATGGATATAGTAATAAACACCAATTATTTACACATATAGGAGAATGGAGTCAGGTAGAGGAGAACCAAGTGCAAAGAACAAGAGGAGCACAACCAACTGGGAAGTGTATCGGGTGCCTGAAACGAGCAAAAGAATCCCTGAGTAAGGCAACTCAGGAGTCCATTGGAAAGTTTTTCATTGCTGCTCAGAGGGGAAATTAACCATTTCTCGGTTACAGCATCAAGATTTGTTGAGCAGGACAGTTTTTTGGCACAAAAGCTGCTACATCCCATATATTACGTATTACAGACCAAGCAAGAGGTACCGCAGAAGCTTCAGCATCCAAGGAGGTGCAAACACCCTCTACCAGATCAAGTGGGGTTAGAACACAAGATTTCAGCAGGTGTATCTTTTGTAACTTTTTAAAAAAGCATGGCGATTTCCAGCTTTTCACATTGCAAACTTTCAAGTTTCAGGATAAATTAGTTAATGCTGCATCTTTACAAGATGACACCATGTTGGCAAAAGTAGCCATTGCAGGGATGACCTGGTTGCTGCTGGCCGCGTCATGCTCATTATATAAGTGACCGTAATATAAGGGCACAGCAGAAGAAGATCGAATCAGTGCGAAGTGCAGCAGAATCCCTTCATAATGTTGTATTCAGTATTACTGTATTGTGACTGAGCCTCAACTTTACAAGGGGAAGTCTTTGACAGGGAAATTGTAGTGCTGGGATGAACATAGGACTTTCATGTTCAGATATTTGTTCAATTTAAATATTCATTCAGTTATTCATTTGTTTTCAAAAAGTAATAAAAGCCATTATGTTGCTTAGAACACAGGCAGAGACAACATAGCAGCAGGGGCAGGGGGCGTGGGCATGGCCCCTGTGTGTGTGCCTTTATTTTACAGCAAGACCTTACAATATGTAAAACATTAAAATAGAATAAAATAAAAAGAATACTTTACTTTATGTAGGACTTAATTTACTCCTGTGAATTAAACACAAAACAAAGGATGCCAGATAGAAGTTCAAGTTAAACGTTGTTTTGTTTATTCCCAAAATAAACAGTACATAACGTTGACACCACATTTTATTTATTTCTTTTTTTTTCATTCCTTGCCATTGCAGTTTCTTCAAAGTAAACAGTGGCCATAGACACATTTTCATAAAGTAATATCATGATGTTTACTTGTGTCTTTTTGTAGCTTAACAAGCAAACGAAAACTGAAATTTAACTTTAAACACTGCAAATAAAACAAACGTGGAAGTGGTGTTGTAAAGTGAAGGGGAAAAAACTCACAATTTTGGTTCTCGTTTATTACATTCCACGTAACAGAAAGTAGCAACAAAAAATATATAAATATATACAATCTATATAAAAATCACTAAACAACATTTCCGGCATCTTGGGCACTGTTTAAGCGAGACATTCCAGAATGATGTGCTTGCCTTTTTTCTGTCCCATTAAATTCTGACTCAAAGAGTTTTCGTTGTTGTTGTGTAAAACTGGATCACCACCGAACGTATCTCTAGGTGATACACTGGTGCGTTTAACCAAACAAATGAAAACAACAGATTTTGAAAATTTAATCTCGGATTTTCATGGGGTTTTGACAACAACTGAGACACCCCAAATATATATATATATATATATATATATATATATATTATATATTATATATATATATATATATATATATATATTAATTTTAATAATAAACAAATAAATAGTCTGTGGAAATAGTCATCATGTCATGTTTTGTATTGACGTCCCTGACGATGTAGTAGTAGTAGTAGTATTATTAATTTTAACATGTTAAAAACAAGTGTTAGAAACAGGAGTCAAAAACAAGTACCTTCGTAAAAATTTAACTGCCCTAATAATAATAATAATAATAATAATAATAATAATAATAATAATAATAATAATAAAAAATATTTTTTTTCACAATCTTTTGTTCTCTGTTTATTCAAATAAAAGTATAAAGTTTCAAAAACGCTTTTTTGTACATTCATTTATAGTTAGATCGTTGTTATGGAGGACTTTTGTCTCGGGCTCCATTACCCACCCTGTAGTATAATGCCCGGTAATGCCCTCTGTGTCGGGTCTTTTTGCTTACATATACACACACACACACACTTTTTATTATATGCAATGAAACAGTGCATGTTTCAAAAGGTACTTAGTAATTTAATAAGAAATGTAATACAGTAATATAGCATACGCAGCAAGCAACTGAATATAGCAAAAACATACTTGATTGATGAAACATGAGTGATGTCATTTGTTTAAAATAAATAAATAATTACAGCCCGTGGAAATTTTTTTAAAACACTGTAGTGCACTGAAATCCAGATAAATAGCTGGATTTAAAAAACCAAACTTCGTTTGTTCGCAATTAAAAGGCAATTTTGTTTTGGTACTCCCTGTTGAAGAAGGTCCAATTTAGGCTTTGGATGACCTTTACTGTTATTTTCTATTCTTATTTTTTTCCTCAGTTGAAAGCAAGGAAAATGGTGCATGAAATAAAAAAAAAAAAAACCTGCTACAACATACTGTATAGGCAAATCAAAACTTTAGGGAGTAGCCACAGACATGTCAAGATTAGGTCTAATTATGAGTGTTAGAAGCTAGCCGCAAGCTTGCATCATGTAGCCAATACAAATACATTAATCCTTGACAGACAGAGGGTGATTACAGATTGAAAACACAGAACCCCACCCATTTTGAGGCTACATTAGCCAATAGCAATGCAGTAGACCTTGGAAAGCATGAAGCAAGGTAACCCTTTGTTTGATTTTTTCAAAATGACATGCATACTTAGCTCTGTAGACTCTTATACTCTTATGACAAGCCGCCACTCTTCCCTACTTTGCTTCTGATTGGCAAAACTATTCCCACGTTAGTGATATGCAACTCCTTGCTGAGACTACAGCTGAAGTATACGTTCAGTTTCAGGAAGGCCATCATGCCATTTCCAGATCAGGAAAGCCTTTCTCTGGTGGATGGACATGGCCCTTGAACAGTCAAGCCACCAGGGAGGACTCATAGGCATCTTCAAGGAATCCAAGGCTCTGAAGAAGTGGCTCCTGACCTCCCACCACAGATCAGCTATTGTCACTGCAATGAAGCAAATGAGTGACATGAAAGGGGATGATGAATCTGCTCACAGACGTCCAGAAACTGTACTTCACAGTCGATGTCCTGACGAGGAACCGCTTTGGTTCTTCCAACGTTCTATAGAACTCTGTGCTACTGCTCACATACACAGCATGGCATTTTTCCTACGTATACATGTAATTTCCAGTGTGAAATATTAAATAGCAATAGCTAATGTTTTTAATTGTCAAATTTACATTTGAGTTACATGTGAAGGGTATAAGCATTTCTGTTAGAGCACAGATATAAATAGTTATTCTAATATATCTTCTACTTATGAAAATATTGAAAAACATGGTGTGTAATATAATAGGGGAGACAAAAAAGCTTTCCATAGATACATAACTTGCACTGGTTTGAGATGACCACAACTCTGCCGGTTGACATTTTCAAAGAATGTTTGAAAAAATAAATAAATAAATTGTCAAAAGGACCTTTGTGACACCTTGCCAAGGTATAGACCAAGCACAAGGTAAGGTATAGATCAAATTTTTTTGGTAAAAAAACGACACAATTTGAGAAATATTATGAATTTTCTTAAACACTTCTAGTTTAGGTGGAATACATTTTTCAGCCATTTGAACTAAAAAGGCAGAAAACCGCTCAAAATATGACTGTACCCTTTGACCTCTAATAATGTCACATGATCATATTACCCCACACTGTGCGGTATTACATAAAATCACAGGTCTTGTTCAATGCACAGATACCACTTTTGTGTTAATCAAATGTGGTAAACTCCAGTCATTTGTCTTACCACCACAACTAACTTTTTAAAATATGAATTTCTGGTAAATTACCTGAAAAACTGACTTTTTTTTTTTTTTTTTACATATGGCCAATGACGTACCCACGCTAGAAGGATGTATTAGGACCTTGTCTGTCCCAAAAACAAAATTATGGGTTGAGGTTCATCACCAAATTTGGTACTCAGATGATAGTCTATTACAGATCTAAACATCATAAAACTGTTAAACTTGTGCTGTATGGTTAAGCACACATGTATTCGTTTCTATTTAGAAACACTATTGGATCTTAATGGTACACAAACTTCCCAAGCTCAATAATAAAAAGCTGGCCAATAAAGTTTTTTTTTTTTTTTTTTAAGCTGGCCCTTTGTTTTCAAATTCTTGCAGTTTGTGGGTTTTCATAAGCAGGCTGTATCAAAAAAAAAAAAAAAAAATCCAGCTGCAACTTAAAGGTTAAAGTGGTTGCTGAAACGTGACTTTTACCATCTGCATGACCACTGTGTTTCAGCTCTTGCGTCTCCACGGAGTCTGTCTTACACATTGAGTTCTTCTTATCTGGGACTCACTCTGAACCACAAGGTGGCAATGTTTTACTAGGTCGGTGGTTCTCAAACTTTTTTGTGGAAAACCCTGATTTATTTTTTTTAAAAAAATTGGCAAACAATGCAGTAAACAACATTGAAAAATAAGCACATTAAAAAATCACTATAATATTAAGAATAACCGTAGACTTACCTTTGTTTTAATGCAATGGGCAGGCCTGTTTCTGTCAGCAAAGTTATTTTAAAATTGGAGTTTTAAATAACTAGTTTACTTTTCATTAACACGAATTTACCGAGTGGGGGTAAAAAAAACGCGGCTTGTTTTATTTTTAAATTGATAACTGCAGCAGAAATTGATTTATGTGAATTAATAATCTGTGATGTTACATTCATGAGATACTAGCACAGTCGGAGCCACTAATCTCAAACTACAATCTTCATTTACAAAACGGAATGTTTGGATGCTGCACGCTGATTGGCTGTTGAGAGTACTCATTTTTTTACGTTAGCCTCCATGCTGGTCTCAATCGCTCTGTAAACAGTGCTGGCATAAACCGCAATGATAGCATTCGGGGCGAAACGTTTAAAAATACCAATGATGTATTTTTGTATTAGCTTCTTCAGGTCAGTAATAGGATTGTGTGGATAGTGAACTTTGTCTTTGCCTCCTTTTCTTTATCATCGCATTATCAACAGAATGCGACTGAAACCAGCACAGAGGTTTGTTTTTATTAAGTACAATAAATGGAAACGTCGAAAACCTTCAGTTTAATGTTTACAACAAATTTTGTTAATTTAAAAAAAAAAAAAAAAAAACTTTCAGTTTTTATTGTACCAGTTTTATAAGCGGGACAACACCGCGCTTGTGCGTTGTGTTGCATTACATACGGCTTTGTTGGTTGAACCCAACTAGAGCTACGTTAATCCACAATGCACAAATCCAGTGTTATCCCTTACTTTACAAACTGCTTGTTGGGTGCACGTGAGCGCAATACACGAAAACGCTAAAGAATAAATTTTTAGACACTCCAAAACGATAGATGACGGAGAGTAGATCTTTTTCAACTAGATATTTTTCATGTATGCATTTCTTTCCTGCTTCTGTAGCTGTTTTTAAGGTTTCGCATGTTGGGTTTGCAAAGGAATCTATATAAAAACTATGCTGCTCCTTCCTTTCTGTAATTATGCAACCTTTCCAAGACCACCTGACTGTAGCCGGAAGCTCACAGATTGAGAATCACTATACTAGGCGATACACTAGGGGCTTCTAAGAGAGTCAATTTAATGTTTGCATGGATAATGCCAACACAGCACAATGACTGTCATTAGCAGCACCCCAGCCTCACTACCCCTGAAATCAGTCTCCAAATATCTTTTCAGAAGCAGTTTCTGCTGAAATAGTTTTTACACTATACAAATAAGGAACAGGGAATCAAATGTATACAGAGTAGGTGGGCTGGCAGTGTTGAAAAGTCACATCGTCACACAATTTCAGTGGAATGAGGAAGGCTGTTTGGTAATTGTAAAATAGCAATTAAAAAGATATTTAAAAAACACTCCCTGAGTAAGTTCTGAACAGAGATATCATACCTCTTTATATGCTTTTTATTATTTTAAAAGGCAGTTCTTTTTAAAATAAGAGAATGACTAATGCTGCTTGAAAACAAATGACATGTGGGGCTAGTTTCACAGACCCAATTCGCACTAGTCTTGGACTACCTTACCTCAAGTAACACCTGGTAGTCCTATAGTGCTAACCAGGGACTATGAAACCAGCCTGTGGTGCTCAGTGTTCAAATCTTTAAACGCTTGTAATGCTAACAGCATGTGTTTAATTCTGTATGCCATGTTTTAGTCACTTAATTGTTTTGCCCAGAATTAAACTGTTACCCAGGACATTTAATCCAAAAATGTACTCAAATGTGTCCAGTATTGAGAGTTGTAGTAATGTTTTAATGTAGTGCCTCAGACTTTTATGGGAACGGCAAAGTTATTAACGTCTGCATTACTACAGAACTTTTTATACAAGGGTGCTTGTATCTGATATAAAAATTTAGGCTGAAAACAAAAGCAGTTTATGCTATGCTTTCTAGCAGGGGTGGGGAACCCTGGTCCTAGAGGGCCAGTGTCCCCCCTGGCTTTTGTTCCAACTGTGCCCTAAACTATTTAATTGGCCCAATTATTATTCCCCACCCCTGCTTTACAGACACAACAGCAGCAAACAAATATTGATTGTGCAAATAGCGCCATCTGCTGTTAACACAAATAACAGGTTGTGTATCAAGACTTGCACCGGTGGTCCACTTTCAGGCTTGTTTGCAATTCAATGTCAAAGTATTCATTACAACAGCAATCTAATACACGCAACAGATTGACAATATCCAAGAGTTTCAACTTGGGCAAGATATGCAACAAATAACCCAGTTTGCCATTTCAACATAAAACACTGTTTTCTACCAGTTCAACATTCCCACACTGAACTTGCTCCTGTTTCACAGAATCAGTACAATATCTGTGACATGTTGAGACTCAGCTAAAACAGTTACTGCTTGGCGCACATGCCTATGCTGTATCCGAGAGCCCCCAGGCAGTTTGCTGTGCAGAGTGGATTTATTACAATTTTAGGTTACATTAGGTGGTAAGAATGATTCATGAAGAGCAGCAATATTCAATCTATCAAATCCATTCTGATTTTATTCATCATAACTGCAACTGATCCTGCATGTTCTGCCTTCCTTACTGTTAAACTTAAAAAAAAAAAACACACAAACAAACTTTAAACAAAAGAGTTTACAAAGCAGCAAAAGCCTGGCAGTCTGTCAATGAACCAAATCTCCTGCTTCACATAAGATACAAATAGTTGCATTTCAAGTTTGTATATCAACATTGTAGAATGCATGAAAAGCTGCCATACGCAGCTATTTAAAATCAACTTTTCAGTGATCAATAGTATATGCCTTTGATTATATATAAAAATAAAAACTTTCCATTTACAGATCAAAAAGGCTGTCAACAGCAGCTTTCAACACCCCATTTCAAAACAACGCACCAGATCATCTTGGTTGATCCCATTCAAAGTGTTTTATTATAGTTTATTTACATATATTGGTATATTTAATAATGCCATTAAAGTTTGTATATAAAACATTAGAAGTTTTAAGATCACCATGTCAAATTCAATATCAGAATTATCATTATTAAATACATGGATAAATGAGAGACTCACATTTAAATATAATTATATATCAAATAAAATAATTGATTCCATGCTTCTGGAATGACATCATATAATTTAGTGTGCAATTCATGTTTTTTTAATTCTTCACAATGTAAAGTCTTTCATTTTGTGTTTGTTTTTTTTTCATTTTTATAAAAACAAAACAATAAATTGGGCAAATCGCACCACCTTAAAACAATGTTTTCCATGTTTGTGTGTGCGTGTGTAACTGATAATGCTATCAGTCACTATTTTAGTTTGCACCAGAGCACAGTTTGGTACCATATTTATAAAACCCTCATGCAACAATTCTTATCTGCACTGGGGCACCTCCTGCCATTATTAATAGTGGGTTCATTTCCAAAAGGAAGATAGCCACCTCTGCCCTTGTGCAACTGGAGCGACTCCACTTCTGTGAAGCAGGAAAGGTGATGAATTGATGAGCCGGCCTCAGTTCAGCACTTTGGCAGCCTGCTCCTTCTCCTTGGCTTTCTCCTTCTCCGCCAGCTTCTCCTCCTTCTGCAGCATCACCATGATCTCAGCCACCTGGCTCGTCGAGATGTCAATGTCCTCCTTATCTATGAGCTCCACCACCTGCAGGTACAGTCACAGTCAACGGCTAGTGTCGCGGGGCACAACTCCTGTACAGTACACCCACATTCCACCACAGTTCGTGCCACAATGCTTTGAGGTTATTGAAGGCTACAGGATAGCTAATTCCGAGTGGTTTTGACAACAAAAAAGACAATATGCAAAGCCAATTAAGTCCTACAGTCCACAAGTGAACCGTTGTTCCCCGCCCCGGATGCAGTGTTTACCTTGATGACGTCGTCGATGTCGATCTTGCCGTCCTTGTTCTCGTCCAGAGTCTCTGCGATGCACTGCAGCTTGTGTTCCGGGATGTTCTGGATCTGTCTCATCACATCAATCAGCTCGTTGATACTGATGAGGTTCTCACTAAAGGAGAAGTACAAGCTGCATACAGGAAACTGTTACTTTGTAAGACAGGAAGTAAAATGGTGGTGAGCCACGAGGAACATGCAAAGGCCTCCAAGCTGGGGTCCCAAAACAGTTTCAAATCTTTTCACAAGTTTATTTCATGCCTGACAGTTTTTTCATACTTCGGGACATTTTCATTATTTATTTAAAGCTGAATTTTTGAATAATTTATTATTTATCTTGATTTGGGCTTTTACCTTAGCATGTCTGTTCCAATGTTCTTTTATCTCAAATGATAGATCTTTCAGCCTTGTCAAGATGCCTGTTTTTAGTTAATTTAAGTTTATGTAAAGGATATCTCTCTTTAATTACTGATTTATTTTTACATCCACCTACCCACTGCTCTTATTGGTTCTTGTATTACTGCAGTCTGTTTCATCGTGTTTTAATTGGTCGAGAGATCTGTCAACAAGCAATATGCAACCAATCTGCCCCGCTTTTACTGCGTTTTTTTCAGTTTCATTTAAAAAATGGCAAAAAGATGGAGAATACCAGTCTTTTCAGCCAGGATTGGACTGATATGTACGCCTTTGTGGGGAAGTCAGGATTTCCACTTTGTCTCACTTGCAGTGAACAACTGGCATCAAACAAAAAATCTAATTTACAACGACATCTCATGACAAAACACGCTGCCTCTCCAGCAAGATACCCAGAAATATCACATTTTCAGTTTACTTTGGATGATTCAGTGGATGTCTGTGAAGATGCACAACTACGTATTCTCGGGCGATATATATATGTGGCAACTTAGTACAAGAAGAAATGCTTGCAGTTCTGCCAATAAAAAATCAAACAGGTGAAGACATACTTAACTGTGCTGGATTTTGTTAGCGAGAAGCAGATCCAGCGAGGGAAGCTTGTTTCAGTGTGTACTGACAAGTGCACCCAGCATGATGGAGAAACACGAGGGATACGTTGCTCTTTTGTCCTAACAAACGTCCCATTTTAAGCTTTCATTGTAGTACGCACCAGGAAGCTTTTACTGTCTTGTGAACATTCAGGTCATTTCAACCAGGCTGTGTGGTCCAGTGGTTAAAGAAACAGGCTTATAACCAGGAGATCCCCGGTTCAAATCCCAGCTCAGCTACTGACTCATTGTGTGACCCAAAGCAAGTAATTTAACCTCTTTGTGCTCCATCTTTCGGCAAGACATTGTTTATGACTCTGCAACTGATGCATAGTTAACACACAGAGTCTTGTATCTTGTAAAGCGCTTTATGATGGTTGTCCACTATGAAAGGCGCTATATCAAAATAAAGGTTATTATTTTAATTAACTTAATGGTCAAGGAAACACCGTCCTGTCTCCAGAAGGCAGATTTTGCATTTGAATTCAAATTGAATCTGTTCAGAGATATCGAAACTGGCAGACTGACTTAATTTGAGGTGTTACAAACGTTTCAAGTTTCATGCATGGTAGAGGATCCTAGCAACAATCTAGATCTGCAGCAGCTTGCTGTGTTTGCATCTGATCTGCTAATGCCGTTCAAGTCTCGTTTTGTGGATTTTCGCAGACACAGCACTTTGTTCAAGTTTGTGAATCATCCACATGAAACTTGTGTGGACAAGCACTAGACTTGATGGTGATTCTGGGGATCTCAAAATCGGAGATTTGGAGCTGGGAGTTGCCAACTTCAATGAGTCAGACATCTGGGTTGAAAAGTTTCACACTCTAAATTAAAATCTGGAAAGACTTGCTTGGCAACCCACAGAACTAGCAAAACTGCACAAATGGACTGATTTGAAGAAACTGGAGCACAAAGATAACCTCATTCTGCAAACTAGGAATGAACTTCCACTTCCATACAGTACAATGAAGAACGTCAGTTTTGCTCTCTTAACCACGTATTAACAGGCATTCTCCCACTTGAATCGCATCAAAAACAATGTGTGCTCGAGATTAACAGAAGAAAGCCTGAATGCTTTAATGAAGCCAAGCCTGACCAGGTATGAACCAGACTTCAAAAGAAAATAGCAAAACGATGCAGCAACAGAAATCACATTAAAGAAGCGTGCTGCAAGTACAATAATATATTTACATTTTTTTCCCCACTTTAAAAGTACATAAATCGTGTGTTTATAATTGGCTGTTTGTGGACCACTTGCTCTAAATTTCCATTCAGTCTGGCTCTCTTCCACAAGAAGGCTGCCGACCCGTGCTAGGTGAAACAAATTCAAATTGAACAAAGACAGTTCTGTGGCTTAGTGATAAAAGCCAATGTCTGGCTTCACTACAGGGAGCTATGTCCTCACAGGCTCAAATCTAGGCTGCTGTCTGACAAAAATAAAGCATTTTCTGAACAAATACATAGTTTAGTTAAACAGTGTTTTTCTTTGTGTGGACAATAATTAGCTTTATATATGAATCCTAAGCAAAATTACACAACGCATTACACTTGGCCTCGACTGAAGCTTAGCAGCCTCGGTGCCCTTTACAAATTCACTGAAATCAATTTTGTCCACGCCCTTTTTTGTTGTCAGTTTAGAGCCCTGTTATCGTTTTACTTTTCTACGTTCGACTTTTGCAATCAGCGAGGGCTTTGGAGTTCTAACATAAAAACAGTATAAAAAAACACAAAAAAGTGATATAAAAAACAAATCAACTTTTTAATGATTAAAATATTAGTTGTATTGCTAAATACAAAATGTCCAAAAACTAATACCATTACATCATATACTAGTAAAGAAATGTTGCCACGTCTATTTTTGGAAATTATTTATCGGTTAAAATAATAAGAATAAAGTACAGACAAATGATTGTCCAAAATGACAAATGATCAACATGGCAAATCAAACCAAGTTATTACATCATCTGTGAACGACTTATTTTTGTTATATTTGCTTGATCCACAAATCAAGTCTTTTATGCTTCACACACTGTGCCTCTCTGCCTGGAGTAAAGCTATGTTAAATTGTGACTGTTAATTTGAAAATACTGGGACCCCACGTTAACCACTGGGTTAGCTGAAGAAAAGAAAAAAGACTCCGCCACCATTTTACTATACAGTCAACATGACATTTTACAGGCATTAAATACAGCAGACATTTGATACAGGAGACATTCAATATCGCAACTCAACCTTTTTTTTTTTTTTTTTTTTTACAGAACGCTTGTAGTTTAAATTAATTCCACCTAATAGGGCTGTTTTTACCAGCAACCGGATAAGAGGATATCCATAAAGGCCTTTCACTGCCTTTCTGAGTAACACAGAGTGAAGTAATGCAGCCTCAGTTCAGAAATTCATCATTATTAAATCTCCACATTAAACATCATTAGTTTAAGCCTTCAGCTCTGGTGAACATTCTACCTGTTGAGGTGTGACTGACATAACGTGATTCTGCTTGTGTATCAGGACAAGCATACTGTATTATACATCTGAAGATAATTAAGAGAATAACATTTTCACTCTATGATGAAATATACCCTACGATTACCTAGTTTGAATGTAAAAGATAAAGTTTTAAAATGTACTCATTTATTTCTCTTTAGATATGCCTCCATAAGTGTAATGTACTGTAAAAAGTACCAGTGGCGGCCACAACTCAGGAACTAAGATCAGAAATAATTTTACAAATACTGTGTCTGGTTTTTATTTTACACCATATTGTTTGACGGGTGTGTAATTTGAAGAAGTTTGCCATCAGGTAGATCTGTCAACTCAAACATCTTTCGCTTCAGTGAGCATTATTGGTTATGTAAGGCAATTGAGTATGCTTTCCAGTAATGCTGCATTTTAAAATCATGGTATATACAGTAATCAAAAACGAAACCTAAGATACTGAAATGCTGCCCCTCATAATAAAAGGTATTTCTATTGGCCTGGGGCTTTAGTGAAATGCATTTTGATTGGAGAGTCATCTGTGATGTTTATCCTATGAATATTTCACTACAGTTAATATTTTGTTAATTTATTTTTCAGTTTATAAACATTTTGAATGATTTAGTACGATGTCTGGTAAGCTTGCACTTGTGATCGCCAAATCTCCCGACAGAAAAAAAACCCCAAAACAAACACACACACACCACAACAACTCGCTCATGTAGCTTTCTGTCTATGTTTTACTTTTGTTGTGAAAGTATCTAAAACAATACCTGATTGGTTGTTGGAGATGTCAGTCATTTAGTAAGCAACCAATGGTTGTTTAAAACGATTTCTAGCGGCACCATAGCGGAAAGGTTAAAGGCATGCAACATGATTTGCAAACAAATTTCTCTGGTGTACACTGGTCGCCTTTTAAATATTAAAT
Source organism: Polyodon spathula (assembly GCF_017654505.1). Classification (NCBI taxonomy): domain Eukaryota; kingdom Metazoa; phylum Chordata; class Actinopteri; order Acipenseriformes; family Polyodontidae; genus Polyodon; species Polyodon spathula. The sequence goes on along the minus strand of NC_054535.1, from coordinate 17,440,995 downwards.
TTTGAAAAAGAAATACACAGACACACACTGTTATGAGATGCTGTTATTAGCTCCTGTCTTTTAATGCTTTAAACAACATCTGTATTAGAATCCCCTAGCGTTTAGATCAACTGAAATCGACCTGGCTGTTATCACCTAGATGGTGGGCAGTTGAATTTGGAAAGTTATTATCTCTGGAAGCTCGATAACCTCAGAAACACCAAGCTTACCTGGTGGATGTAGTGGTCTTGCTGTCCAACCGTCCATCCAGCAGTTTCGTGTCTGTCTCCAACTCGGAGATGATCTTGCCGATCCGGCTGATCATGCGGTTCACCCTCTTCGTCAGCCTCTTGCTGGCCTTGGACTCCTGCATGGCATCCTCCTGCCCAGTCTTCGACAGCTCCTTCTTGATCTCCTCCAAATCCTGCACCAAGGAGAAAGTGTGCAGTGAGGAGGACATGAACACCTTCTTTGAAAGCAAGCCCAAAGGCACATTTAACACAATTTGTATGGCAATACTGGTAGGAAAAACAAACATATTGGCAGTTACTGTCAGATTCAATCTCTGCTCTATTTGGCACAGTTCTCTAAACTGTCTGTCAAAAGGCATTAGTGTTGTGTGTGCTAGAATATTGTTGAATGCATGCTGCAGTGTATCAGGTTATGGGATGTCTTGTATGCTTTCGTTGGGAGCCATTTTTGACAGAAAAATCACCATCCAAATATAATAAAATATGTAGGTTGTCTTATTATACCATGAGGATCATGGTTTGCCTTTGCTCACATAAATTATGTTTAAATTATATTTGTTGACAGATTAATATAACTAACAATTACAGAAAGACTTCTGCAGGACGGTTTCATATCTGGAACCAGTACATTGATTGAATAAAGAACCCTGCCTAGTTGAAAAGATGAAACCTGGCTGGTTCTACAGGCCCCTATCAGCAATCATTTTGGACAACGATGTTATTTTAGGAAAGGTAGTCCAAGATTATTGCCAGCTGAGGTCTGTAAAACCAGCAGTAAACGTCCTATTGTACTAGTTTTGAATGGATTTTGAAGAAATTGGAAAGAGGCTCAGTGCTGGACAGAGCCGCTGTGCGGATACAACCTGTTCTAGGGAAACTAATGGTCCCACTTGCCAGACTCAGAGTCAGTCACTGCTTATTTTTTATTTTTTTTTAATTTGCCTTGCCTTAGATATGAGGCCTACACTTGGAACAGACCAATAAGGTGCCCTCGTCTAGGTAATATCATATTTTGCTTGATTTCTTTGATAATGTTTTTTACTTGTTTTTTTTGTGAATTTCTCTTTTTCTATTGTAGTGAATTGTTATTTTGCATCCATCGAGTTCTGTTATGCTACACTCCTCTCATATTATTCTTATTCTCTGAGCCCAATTTTGCACTGTGGGCAAATTGGCCACTTCACACATTGGCTATGGAGTGAGGAATTTGCCCATAGTAGAAAATGTAGTCTTCTGTGTATTGGGTTAAGGAGAGTCACCCCCCCGCTCCAGTGCTCTCTCAAGGAGCTGCTTACCTCATTGTACTCCTGGACGTCATCCTTCAGATCCTCCAGCTCCTCCTTCTCTTTGGTCAGCAGTTTCTTTTGCTCCTTGAGTTTAGTGCAGGCGTCGCTCAGCATGTCAATCTCCTCTTTGGTTATCTCCTCTCCCTGTCAAACACAATGCCCAGGCTGGTGAGACATACACAGTCACACACACACACTACCTGATGGGCATCCTCGAGTAATGCTCATATGCACAGAGGAAACGGATTCTCACACGTCAGGGTCTAGGCTGTGGAGTCTGCTTTACGAGACTGTGGAAGAGATTGTTATTTCGAAGTGTGGTAATTTTATTTCCTATCCAAGTGATGATTGGTGATGACCGCTGAACACGGTCAAGGCAAACGGTTAATTTTAAACTTACAAAAAAAAAAAGATAGATAGCTAGATAGATATAATGCAAACCTTCCTAAATAAAATGACCACTACATTTCCAAAGTTTTGAGATCAATCAGCTACAGAAACGTGTTTCTTTCAAAACTGCACATTTGAGACATATATAACGAATGGAAGAAGTGTACAACAGGCAAGCCTCGTAGAACTACTGTAAGCTACGATCACTTTAAATGTACAAGCCTGTTTTTATATATAACTGGTAGTAGGCTAGTTCAGTGCACATTATTAAAATGACAGAGTTTCTCAATGTGTGCACACCCAAACGGCTGTCTGTCACTCACAGGGTACTGTGTGTGAGCGAGTAAACTATGTCAAGTACATAATGTATTTTCAGCATGAAACTTATTGGCATTTAGTAGGAAAGTTTCCACAGGAATGTTTTTTAACAGCCAGCCAGCTTAGTTAGACCCAGTTTTAATGACGCCGTGGTACTTCTGAGAGATTTATTCTGTCACGGAAAAGAAAGCATGAAAGCCTGCTTCTTTTAAAAGCTGAAAACAATTTAACATTTTAAAAAGGAGGAAATTGAAGTTTTAAATTTTCACTTTTCCAAAGTCGATCTGTAAATGCCACATTTCATCTTTAAAAGGAAGTGTGGTTTTGAGATGAATTCTGGCTAACTGGAGATGTTGGCAACAAATTAAATAGCACTTTCTGCTAAGCTGAAACCAATCACTGCTAAAAATAAAATGTTTTTCAAAAGCATTTTTTTTTATTTTTTATATATATATATATATATATACACACACACACACACACACACACATACACACAGCTCTGGAAAAAATTAAGAGACCACTGCAAAATTATCAGTTTCTCTGGTTTTACTATTTATTGGTATGTGTTTGGGTAAAATGAACATTTTTGTTTTATTCTATGAACTACTGACAACATTTCTCCCAAATTCCAAATGACAATATTGTCATTTAGAGCATTTATTTGCAGAAAATGACAACTGGTCAAAATAACAAAAAAGATGCAGTGTTGTCAGACCTCGAATAATGCAAAGAAAATAAGTTCATATTCATGTTTAAACAACACAATACTAATGTTTTAACTTAGGAAGAGTTCAGAAATCAAGATTTGGTGGAATAACCCTGATTTTCAAGCACAGTTTTCATGCGTCTTGGCATGCTCTCCACCAGTCTTTAACATTGATGTTGGTTGACTATGCCACTCCTGGCGCAAAAATTCAAGCAGCTCGGCTTTGTTTGATGGCTTGTGACCATCCATCTTCCTCTTGATCACAATCCAGAGGTTTTCAATGGGGTTCAGGTCTGGAGATTGGGCTGGCCATGACAGGGTCTTGATCTGGTGGTCCTCCATCCACATCTTGATTGACCTGACTGTGTGGCATGGAGCATTGTCCTGCTGGAAAAACCAATCCTTAGCGTTGGGGAACATTGTCAGAGCAGAAGGAAGCAAGTTTTCTTCCAGGACAACCTTGTACTTAGGCAGCGTGGAACTCCCAACCATTTCCTGATGTACGAATTGATTAAAGCTTCAAGCTTCTCTACTGTTGTCAAAGAAACCTCATACACAGTCAGTAGACCACAGTGAAAGCACCAGAGTTTTAGTTTGCCTGGTAGAGCGCAGCTGTCTATGCTCTTCAACCCTTCCACTGCTTGTTGTCTAACTTCTCCCACATGAACTGTGTCCTTCAGATCCCCGTCGTACCATCTCCCTAGCCTTTTCACTGGCTTCTCAGAGACTGTTGGTATTGCCTCACCGTTAATGAAGAATGTTTTATCTACTACTTTGCCTTTAATTATAGAGATGCTCCTTGATTTAGTGGGCTTGAATTGCATTCGTGCCCATTCAATGTTATTGGTTAATTTGCCCAATAACCGATTAGTGCAGGCTACTGTTGTAGTCATGGTTGTCATGTCATCCATGTATGCTCGAATTGGTGGTAGTCGCATTCCAGAAGCCAAGCGCTCTCCTCCTACTACCCATTTTGATGCCCTAATGATTACTTCCATTTCCATGGTAAAAGCCAGTGGAGAAATGGTGCATCCTGCCATTATTCCAACCTCTAGGCATTGCCATGTACTGCTGAATTCTGAAGTTGAAAAACTAAATTGCAAATCTCCAAAGTAGGCTTTCACTACATTTGTTATTGTCATCGGTACACTGAAAAAATCAAATGCTGCCCAAAGAAGTTCATATGGCACTGAACCATATGCATTAGTCAAATCCAGGAATGTCACATGGAGCTCCTTCCTCTCCTTTTTAGCTGATTGAATTTGTCGCCAGATCACATTGATGTGTTCTAAGCATCCTGGGAAACCTGGAATGCCCGCTTTTTGTATTGAAGTGTCAATGAAGCAGTTCTTTAACAGGTAAGTTGACAGTCTCTGAGCAATAATGCTGAAGAAAATCTTGCCTTCAACATTTAATAGGGAAATAGGACTAAACTGACTGATGCATGTAGAATCTTTTTTTTTAGGTATAAAGACTCCACCTGTTCGCGCCATGCTCTTGGTACAACCTGTTTTTCCCATGCCACTTTCATCAATTTCCACAGAATTCGTAGAACTCCTGAAGCACTCTTGTATACTCTGTACGGAACTCCATTAGGCCCTGGTGATGATGAAGCCCTTGCTTTATTCACAGCTTGCTCTACTTCTTTCCACTTAGGTGCACAGTCCTCCATTTGGTATTCTGGTGGATTGATAGGTGGGATTTCTGAAGGAATTGACATAGGTTCCTGTCTTTTGTATGTATGTATGTATGTAATATATATTTTTTTTACTATGGGATCATTGCATGACAAATCATTAAAAAAAAAAAAAAATGGATTTTAAACCCTACCGCCTCCAATTTACACCAAACTTGTTTCTTAGGGGTGTCTCAAACAAAATCACATTTACATTTTTAGGTCAAGCGGTCAAACGTTAATGAAGGTGGTTGATGGGTACTCCTCTTAACGTTAACCAACCTTTTACTCAAACGGTCTGTGCTACAAATACACTTGAAAGAAAAGAAAATACACCATAACAAAGTCTTTGACCTTTGGGTGGAACCCCAAAAATAAAAATCTCCAAAAGGTCTCTGCTTCGTCTGCAAAAATTCAGCAAGGGAATATTTTTGGTTTGCTTTAAAAAAAAAAAAAAGAACCCTAACTTGGATGCAGAATAGAATTTTTTTGCAACTTCACATGGCATAGGCCCTTGTGATGGTATTGGGGGAACAGTCAAGCAAAAGACTGAAAAAACAAGCTTGCAGCGTCCCACTGATGGCCAGATTGTAACCCCTGAAGACATGTATTCATTCTGCAAGACTGCCTGCGACAGCATAACCTTTATCTTTGGATCCGCAAGAGACATCATGGCTAATGCTGAACACTTAACTCCACGTCCGCATTAATCATAAAGGGCACAAAACACCTGCTTACACTCATCCCCATTTCCCAGACTCAGCTTCAAGTCTTCGCTCTCCTTATGTGAATCAGAAACTTCAAGTGTCTCCTGGGATGGTTCTGATGAATCCAAAGCTGAGGCAGTTTTATATCTGAGAGGAAGTTTTGTTTCTGTCATCTATGCAGATATGTATTGGATGGGTATGACTGAAAATGTCTGATGACTTTGGGGACTTTTATATCCAATTCATGCAACTTGGTGGAAAAAGGATGACAAATGTTGGGTATCCCATGGCAACATTCCATATGCCCTAGCCTCACTTAGTCTTTCAGAATGAAGATCTCATTGACTGATGTGACCTTTGTGTTATTCATTCACTCAATGAGTTAAAAACAATAGGGCACTGTTTTATGTCTAATCTGAAATATTAACATATCACAACTAGAAAGGGTTAGTTGGTTGCCCTGCACATGCTTAAAGAGAAGGCTCAAACATGATGTGTACCACAAGGAAACAGCTGCATAGACCAACACTCAGGCTATGAAGGGCATTACCAACAGTACACATTGTGTGAGACAAAGTAGCACATACTGTAGATGGACAGCGCAGTATAAAGCATGTGTCTAACCTGGACACAAAGAAATTTCTGCTATTTCTCAAACCGTGCAGCATGGAAAAAGAAAGCAAATTCTGCTGCAGCATGAAAGAAAGCAGAGTTGCAGATGAAAGAAAGGCGGCAAAATAAGGGCTTGCACATTACAGCAGGTGAACAAATTGATATGTTCTACCTTAAAGGGTGGGGTGTACTTATTTTTACTTCCTTCCCTCCTCAAGATAGGCGTTTACACTGTATTGATACCATTAGAGGAAATTCTTAGAAATGTAAAACTGTCAACATGGGCTTATTAAAAAAAAAAAAAAACATGCCATGTAAAAACTATTCTTAAAATCATATGGTGCATTACACCTTTAAAGCAGGTCCAATTATTAGATTTACCATACAGAAGCACATATGTTAACATGTACTGCAATGAAAACCATTGCATAGCAGATTGAAAGCATCTGAGCTTGTTACCTGGATCCAGTGGATAATCAAGCTTGTATTAAAACCTGGAATGGGTGAACTTGCTATCCAATAGTCTTGTTTTCATCTCTGCATTATCATCGATCTCTTGACTTGCTTTATTACCCACCTTAATCCCTTCCAAGACTGGAGCCGTGTCCTTCAAGGTCTCCGAATTAATCTCCAGGTTGACGGTGGCAAGCTCCTGCTCCGTATCCATGGCGAACTGGCTTTTCTTAACAGCTGTTGCCTCCATGTTCACCGCAGTCTCCACTTTCTGTGTATGCAAACGATATCTCTTCAACACACAGCAAGAGCACATAGTCTTCAATACAGGAAGACAAACTCAGCTTGACCGCTTTATCCCAATGAAGTCTCAAAAGGAGGCTTTAGGCTATTTGGGACCTAAATATTAAAGAGAATGCATTTTTAAGCAGATCACCACAAGCTACATCCACAGTACGCACATGTAAAAATGCAAGTGAGACATATGGATGGACAAAGAGACTCCTTCATATTCACTCACCTGCAGCCCCAAAACACTGATGTGGAGACCCTGCTAAAGGGGGGTTCCACACACTTTGTGCACCCCGGCCCAGTGTCCGTGGTGACGACCTCCCTTCTGGCGACTCCCAGTGCTATGTGAAGGCAAGAAAGTGCCTTTAGACAGTCGCGAGACAATGTCAATAGGAGGTCGCGGTTCAACATGGGCTAAAAAACACTGCTGACCTGTGGAGGGCGCATGCACAGGAGACCCAACAGTAAGGTCTGAGAAGCTGCTGCCATCAAGCCCAGAAGTTTCTGGAACGTCACTATCATGAGCGCTCTGTTGAGCTGAAATATCTCTAAACAGGCGGCTATACTCTGCACTCTGCCATCCGACAGAGAAGACAGCATGGACATGGAGTCCAAGCACACGCCTAGATAAGCTGTCTGAGAAGGCGTAAGCTGGATCTTCGCATGATTCACTGTAAGGCCCAACTGTTGAATGTGGCCTGTGACAAGTTCTGTGTGGGCGTCTGCCTATGCTGGAGACTGGGCACAAATGACCAGCCTTTGAGAGTCTCAAATGGGACCAAGATAGGCTCCATGCACTTTGAAAAAAAGGCACCAGGAGTTAGAGAGAGGCCAAATGGCAAGACCCAGAACCTCCTTTGGTTCAGATACAGGTTGACCAGTCTGAGGCCGAGAATCAGTCTGAGGCCACCATCCCACTTGGGAACTAGGAAGTACCTGGAGTAGAACCCTTTCTCTAACTGGAGTGTCTATCATGCGAATAGCCTATTTTTACAGCAGAGCTGCTTCCTCCTGAGACACCACAATGGCATCTTGTGGGTCCGTGACTGATGTAGTCATCCCTCCAAAGGGTGGGGGACCATGCTTGAACTTCAGTAAGCAGCCAGTCTGAACGGTAGTAAGCACGGGGATGTCTATGGTGCACTGACTCCAGATGGCTTCCTGAAGACAGGCCCTGGGCACGTGGCAGCAAACTCCTAGGGCTAATGCACAGCTTGTGGCTTGGCCCGAGGCTTCTGTCACTATGCCGGGAGGCTGGCTGTGCTGGTCTTTGAGGCTGCCAAGGGTGCCAGGTTTGCCGCTGGTTTGCACACTGGGGGTGGTCGCTTGGGAAGCAAGCGTACCAGCTCCTTCATGGATTTCCACATGTGGTGAGCAACTGTTTTCCTGCCTGACGTCACAAATGCCACCGTGACCCATTTACTGTACCAGGTGTACCTTATTTGTGTAAAATATCTACCTGTGGAACAGGAAAACTGTACGTATTAAAAGGGTACTGTATGTATTAAACTGTACATAAACACAAAAGACCTGCCTGTGGAACAGGAAAACTATACATATTAAAAACGGTATATACGTTTGTAGCAGGGGAAGATCTGTGCTGACTCTGCTGGCGTGTTCACGGTGCTGCAGGAAGAGGGCGGCAGTCGTCCAACAACAGCCTGCGAGTCATGGCAGTGACACGGGGAGGTGGGAAAGTGGGTGTGTGGACTTTCTCCCTCTCTGAAAGGCTGAAAGGCGAGTCTTGGGGAGATTGTTAGCCCTATAAGTTAATGCTCTGCTGTTTCCTCAGGTCTGCCCTCTTAGATACGCTGTGTGTACAGAAGCGCTGGTCGAGGACCAAGTAACCAGCTGGGAGAAATACAGCAACGAACAAGCCAGAGAGTGGCAGCGGGGAACCCTTGGGCAGACCCCCGAAGTATTGAGCAGACAGGGAGCCGCTAGAGTAGGTCAGTGATCCGGGTCGTGCGGGTAGCGGCGACTGGGATAACGCTGCCGAGTGCAGCACCTTTTATTTGTAGTTTTATTACCGTGTTATTTTTCCTTATTCATTTCGCCTTCTGTTTTCATTATTATTTCTTTGAGCACCTGCGAGTGCGCCCGCAGTTAATTCTCTTACCAGCTTTGGTATTTCCATGGTGCTGTCTATCATCGTTGATAGGCAGCCCATGGACAACAGTGCCCTCTGCAGGTGAAAAGTGAAAAAAGTCCTGAATAAAACTGGGCACCTGGGTGGTGTTCCAAGTACAACTGTTCTGTCTCTTGTGGCAGTGAATCACCCACCACCCTTCCAAAACGTTATAAGCAGAGATCTTAGTTTTCCACAATAAAAAAGAAAAATTCTCATAAAATAAAAAAACGGAATTATTGTGCAAGTAAAATAAAAGGCTAAAATTAGTTTTCCCTGACATTAGACACACAAACAGTACTACTGGTTAACCAAATACTTGCAATAAGAAAAACTAATACAGCGATTATTTTTAATATCACATATAATTTATGTAAAACCATAACATATGCAAACACCTACAGCAGAAACAGTAATACGCAAGACTAGGCTCTCCTGTCAGGTCAGTTCTTAAAAGGAAAAATGGCACGGAGAGCTGCGCATGCAATCCTTTACACCCTCGGGGGCGGGCATGACTGTCACAGGCTTCTTTACACCCTCGGGGGCGGGCATGACTGTCACAGGCTTCTTTACACCCTCGGGGGCGGGCATGACTGTCACAGGCTTCTTTACACCCTCAGGGGTGGGCATGACTGTCACAGGCTTCTTTACACCCTCGGGGGCGGGCATGACTGTCACAGGCTTCTTTACACCCTCAGGGGTGGGCATGACTGTCACAGGCTTCTTTACACCCTCAGGGGGCGGGCATGACTGTCACAGGCTTCTTTACACCCTCAGGGGCGGGCATGACTGTCACAGGCTTCTTTACACCCTCAGGGGTGGGCATGACTGTCACAGGCTTCTTTACACCCTCAGGGGTGGGCATGACTGTCACAGGCTTCTTTACACCCTCAGGGGTGGGCATGACTGTCACAGGCTTCTTTACACCCTCAGGGGTGGGCATGACTGTCACAGGCTCGGCTAAACAGCTTTGTTGTATCTTATTTCACGTGACAAGTCTTATGTAATGGTTACATTTTGTACTTGAAGGCAACTTGTCAGGATGTAAACAACGAAAAGAAAAATTACATTTAAATGCTATATTTTTTGGAACCCAGCTACTTATTCTTTAACACTAAATTGAGGAGTACAGTCTGGCATCTGATGTGTAATAGAGTTAGTTATAGACTTTCTCAACACAATCTTAAATCATTTTTAAAAAATACAGATTTGTAGATTTTAAATGCTTTTTAGTTAACAGATACAGTCTTCATTCATTTTCCAAAGTAAAGGCCAGTTTGTTTCGATCCTGGATCACAGAGGAAACACGGCTCCGCCCCCAGATGTATATGAATGAGCAGGTAGGGTTGCTCCCCCACCAGCTCCCTGCAGTTAAGATGCATTCTTACTCTGGCTGCTACCTGAAGGACCTCCTTCGCCTTCTCAGCAGCATCAGCTAGTCTCTCCATCTCGCGCTCCTCGTTCTCCTTCCTGATGGCCGCCTCCTCCTGCAACGTGGCCTCCAGCTTGGTCTTGTTGTCCACCTTGTAGCACTCCACCTCCGCCACCTTCACCTGGGCCTCCTTCGCCTAGAAACAAGAAAATACCATCAAAAAGTGCTAACTGCGTTATTTCTCCGGTTCGGTTTTATTGTTCAGATCGCACATTTCCACAGTAAACGGGATCAAGTAGATTGGGTTCGGTGGTTGTAGTTTTTGTTTCCCCGGAAAGGTACTCCCGGTACACAACCTGAACGTGCTGATCTTCCTAGAGATCTATCCAAGCTGAACACTGCAGAGCCAGAGTCTATTGACTGGCTCAAGACTGTTTATCTATGTATCTTACCTAGTGCCTGTAGCCTTATCTTTTTTGTCGTACCTATAGGAGACACAGTCTATCTAGAAATTGATAGATAGATATATGCTGATTTCAAACCTTTAAGTGGAAGCTGCGTTACCAGGTTGTAAAACAGTAACTGGACACGTACTACAATCTCAGGGAGGGTCTGCAAGGTGGTCTTGAGCTGGTCGGCTGGGGACAGAGTGTCCGGCAGGTACATGGCCCTAGACAGCAGCAGCAGAGAGGTGGGGATCTGCTGGTTCAGGTGCAACTCCAGCCACTGGAAATACCAAGACCAGAGGATTACACAGGGAGAATGTACATTTTCAACACTCAACATGCCTGTGTTACCTTGTTAGTTACCTTCAGGACGAGATCAACTGATACCCGGTTATTCCAAATCAGGATTAATTATTGTAGATACAGGCACTGACCATAAAAGACAAGGTCAGCTACCAAAGTAATATCTACTAAATCAGAGTTTTAGTGCAATGAGAAACCAGTAAAGGAAGGTCTTGCATGTAATTGCTATTTTTAAAAGACAGAGCCCACTAATGGAGCTTACCATTTGGGCTTCTAATACCCTTAAAATCAGGTTACTTTACCTCAAGGAAAAGGTTCATATTAAGCACTCACAGCCTTGACCTGTCCTCCCTTCCCCTCCTCTGTGGTTGGCTGCACTCTATATGGAGGTGTGGCCGAGTGTCTCACCTGCTTGAGCTGCTCCCGGAGACGCTCCTCCGTCACGCCCAGCGCCCTCATCCCTCGCGCCCGACAAGCCGACTGCAACTCCTTCACATTCAGGCTGTCAACCCCCTCCTCGGAAATCAGCTGCAAGCCAAACCAAACACAGCTTTAGCCTTTACTATGGAGGCACTAAAAAGCAGGCTTGATGCAATAGACTTGGATTTTGGATGAATGAATAAACTCCATTTGCTCTCACTGCTACAACCAGGCAGCAGTTTTCCTTAGAATCTGGTGATGGATATAAATGAAGTACTCCAGTTCTTGGGAAACATTACAAATCATAAAGATAATCAGCCAATCCTCTCTACATCTATTAATGCTATAATTAGCAAACACCCACTCCTCTTAAATGTTACCATGAACAGACCATTCACACTATCAAACGGGGGTGGAGTCCATACTCCAAAATGGTATACAGTAAAGTAGTTCATTGCAAACCATTAGAACATTTGAAGACACTGAAAAATATTTCTTGTGAAAACATTTGTCACTGAACTTAAGTTTATTTTTCATGTTTCTGAACTCAGCACTATTGAGAGTTGAATCGTTTTTGGCGGCTCACCTTGTCATCGGCCCGGATGGTGCGGAGCTTCATTATGATCTGGAAGCGTAGGAAGTTGTTGGTTCCGATGGACTGTAGCTCCAGCAGCTTGCACAGGGCGACCAGTTGTGGCCGGGTCAGGTTGTCCAGCGTCAGCTCGTCTTCAAACAGCTTGGAGAAGCGCATGATCTCCTCGTTGCTGGGCCTTTCTCCAGAATTCCTGATCTGGGAAAGCAAATAAATCACATTGTAGCTTCATAACGACCTTTATTTTTCAAGGCATAAAAAAAAAAAAAAAGTTGAGCCTGGACATCCAATATTAGTTTACAATGTAAACAATTTTATGGTGCAAGGTAGTTTTTCCAATTACTGGTATGCAAGTGTGCGGTTATCTCATGAATATTACACAAACAGTTTTGCAACATGAAAGGAGTGCTTACAAGGGCTTTAAAAAATAATTTCTTAACTCTTGAAAGCATCTGCATACCCATAAATAAAAGTACAAAAAGATTAATTTAAAAAAACAATAAACAAACCAATATTCTGCACAACAGTTATGAGACCAGAGGTAATGTTGCTATTTCCAATAAGGATGAAAACTAATTTTAAAGCCTTGGTTATCTCTTATTTACCAATTAATGTTAAGATAGTTTCTACTAGCATCTACCAATACCATTTGCCAATTGATTTCAAGGTGATTTCTACTGCCTTGTTAGTTTTTAATCCAGTTTGAATAAGCACAGTGCAACAAGAGTCTCAAATAGTGTTGTCCAGCAAGCGCTGCCTCTGTTCACATGCCACAGGTACTCCGGTACATCTTTACCTTCTGAAAGAATGTGGAGAACTCCTCCGTCACATCCCCTTTGGCTGCCTTGTTACGGAGTGCGATCTCCTCAATAGTGTCCTGAAGAAATTTCGCCATCTCAAGCTTCACCCTCAGTTCCTTCTTCAGCCTCTCCTCCTGCGTGACAAAAAAAAAGATTAACTAAGCAACACAGGCAAACTATTTCATAAGCAGGATACAATCTGTGTGTTAAAAAGCATGGAAGGGAAGTTCAGCCAACCATATAAGAATACACAGCAGTGTTCAAAAGTTTGGAAACAAATTACTTACAGCTCATTAAAATATTTAATATATTTTTTAAAGAGGTGAAGACTATCTATTCAGGTGATACCAGGGTATTTACTTTCTGTAAATCACTTGTTTCCAGACTTTTGAACAGTACTGTGTGTGTGTGTGTGTGTGTCTAATATATATAATTTACTTTTTTAACAGAGATGGCCTTATTTTTGGTTCATGCCCCTATAAAAACATAACCCACAAACAGAACTTTACTTTCAGCGCTTTATTACGCACTTTTAATTTTAAACAAAACAAACCAAACATCTAGCTCTTATGAGCACTTGCTAAACATAAGCAGGTCCCTGACTAACTTGCAGGACAGCTAAGCTGTTTACTTGACATACACAACATATAAACACTTTTACACAAACGTATACAAACCAAATGCAGGTCTAAGCTATACACAGTACCTTTTTCAGTACATGACTTCCAGCCGGGCTCTTCACACAGCAGCAGCCTCTAGAAGACTGACTGCTCTACTTTTACAATTGGCCTCAACTTACAATAACAAGGCCAACTGCCAAAACAATAAACAATTAGCAAATAATAATACAATTAAACAATACAATTAAATTAAACAAAAACAATTAGCTTGGCAGGGAGGCTTTTACCCTGTCCCTGCCACAAAACAAACAAACACTTTTACACTTGCAGGGCCCCTGTCCAGCTACACATCCTCCCCCTTGTCTTTTCAAGACACCGGCCATACCAAGGCAACCTCCCGCTACCTAAAACATAACTACCCACCCTCGTCCAAAAATTCAATTTTTCATCTTTTCCTGCGGGCAGGCTTGAGGATGGGCTGGTCTCTCCGACACTTCCGGCAAGGGACCGCGATCCTGCGAGGTGGAACCCAGGCGGCTTGACCAGGGCGACCGCAGCGCAGGCCAGTAACCGGGAGCAAGGAATGGCAGGCAGAGGTGTGCGACTGTGGACAGGCGCAGCAACGTCTGGAGCCTCAGGGGGAACAGTGGGAAGAAGGGGGAACGCATGCGACATCCGACTCCCACAACGTGACGTCTGCAGCTCCTGAGGGAGTGGAGTAAGGGACCAGGCAAGCAACTGTGCCTGGCAGTCCTGCGACCTGGGAGAAAGGTCAAGTGGAGGGAGGTCCGGGCATTCCGGCAAGGGACTGATGAGCGCGGGGTAAGGGACCACGTCCAACAGCGCCGGACTGGCTTGTGGGGCTGTGGTGGAAGTATGCTTTTTACCTCCTCCCCCTTGTCCGTTGCTATTCCCGCTTGCTTTGGAGACCGCAGGGCTTCTCCCTCTCGCGCTGGAGACCGCGGGGCTTCTCCCTCGTGTAGCGGAAGTGGGAACTGTCAGTCGTCTTTCTCTACTGGTGGAGGTGGGAGCGGCAGGTCGTCTTCTTCTAGTGATGTAGCGGGAGCGGCAGGTCATCTTCCTCTAGTGGTGGAAGTGGCAAGTAGTCTTCCTCTAGTGGTGGAAGTGGCAGGTAGTCTTCCTCTAGTGGTGGAAGTGGCAGGTAGTCCCCTATCTCTGACTGCGCTCCTTTTATACTTGGCAGTTGGCCTCAATTTACAATAACGAGGCCAACTGCCAAAACAATAAAACAATTAACAAATAACATAATTAAACAAAAACAATTAGCTTGGCAGGGAGACTTTTCACCCTGTCCCTGCTACAAAACAAACACTTCTACATTTGCAGGGCCCCTGTCCTGCTACAAGATATGAGAGAAAAATCTTGTTGCAAACATTTAGCTTTTGTGGATGAGGAAAAAAATTACAAGTAGGTGTCTACAATTATTTATTTCAGCAATTTTTTTTGCAAAATTCCAAAAATGCTAATTCAAAAGTATTCATACCCTTTGATGGTATCTGTGATAGTACTGGCTTAGGATGATTGCTGTCATTACCAATAAGTCAATATGGGAAAAAGTAAAGAGCCATCTGAAGACCTTATGCATAAATTTACTGTCATAAAGAAGAAGATTTCCAAGCATTTGAGTATTTCAATTTCAACTACTGTTTCTATTATCAAGAAGTACAAGACTCATGGTACTGTCACAACGCTTCCTCAGTCTGGAAGAAAGAAGGTTCTTTCACTAAGAACAAGTAGAAGAATTGTGAGGAAGGCTGATAACAATCCAAGATTGACTGCCAAAGATATTCAAAGTGAATTGGCTGCATGTAGGACTAGGGTTTCCACTTCAACCATAGGTTGAGTATTGCATGGTGAAGGTCGTAAGCCAAGCCACTCTTAAGAAAAAGTCACAAGGACAATCGCTTAAAGTTTGCAAAATGGCATTTGAATGATGGATATGAGTTCTTAAAGGTTTTGTGGCGTGATGAAACAAAAATCAAGCTATTTGATCACGCTGATAGTTGTTACGTTTCAATAAAGTCTGGAGAGGCATACAAAGAAAAGAACACCATACATACTGTTAAGCATGGTGGTGGTAATATCCTTCTATGGGGCTGTTTTTCCTCTAATGGCACAGAAAATGTAGTTTCAATACATGGTAAAATGGATTCCATAGCATACCAGAAGATATTGGCCAATCACCTGAAACCCTCCGCTACAAAACTTGGTTTAAAGTGCAACTGGACATTCCAACACAACAACGATCCAAAGCACACATCAAAATCTACTTCAGAATGTTTAAAGAAGAATAAAATCAAGGTTCTGTAATGGCCTAGTCAAAGTCTAAATCCGAATGAGAATTTTTGGTATGTTGAAAAAGGCTCTGAACAAGAGAAGTCCTTGGAATTTGAATGAACTGAAACAATTTTGCGTTGAAGAATGGTTTTAAAAAAAAAAGGGAGTAAAGAATCAGGCCAAAAGCTCATTGACAAATATCCTCATTATTTAAGAGGTTATTATTGCTAAAGGTGCCTCAACTAGCAATTAATTTCATTTTCCTTGTCAGGGTATGAATATTTTTGAATTAGCATTTTTGAAGTTTTGCAAATAAATTGCTGAAATAAACAACTGTATACATTTATTTCTTGTACCTTTTTCCTCATCCACAAAAGCAAAACTTTTGCTACAAAAGATTTATATTTTTATAGAGGTAGCAAGTACACTCTTTAAAGATAATTGTGAAGGTAACCCAATACATTTTGTAACTGATGTTTCCATATATATATGTATATGTGTGTGTGTGTGTGTGTGTGTGTGTGTGTGTGTGTGTGTGTGTGTGTGTGTATATATATATATATATATATATATATATATATATATAATATATATATATATATATATATATATATATATATATATAGATATATATATAATATATATATATATATATATAGATAACAATATATATATAAATCAGACAAATGAATTCAATGACATGGCGACTGGACTGCAAGAAGCCACATAACAAATGTGTTTTGTAGAGAACAAAATAATTCCAACTCTTTCATATCTGGTACTACACTTGGTTAGCCATGTGGCAGTTAGTGTTGCACTGGCTTGGTCATTTCACCTGTGGAATTTGTCTGCAACCCACCAATGGCTTCTTTCTTGTACTTATCCAACCAGCTGCTTCTCCTACTGAAGACACTGCTGAGGTGAAAGTGAGCCAGAATGTGAAAGTCCTTCACATTTCCAATTACCCACACTTGTACGATGCTTTCAAAATAGCATACAGTATTCTGTTTCTGCATTGTCACACTGTACCTTCTTGGACTGTGTCTCAAAGGTTGAAGGAAGCATGTTGGGGAAGAGTTTAACAGCTAGTGGAAGCAGAAACTCCATGAAGGGGACAATGATGAAGACCAGGAAAGGGACCAGCCGAAAGACATCTGCACACGTTCTCAGGAACTAGAGAGAGAGGAGATTTAATAACAAGAAAACAAATGAGGGAACATGTTCCTTTAAAAAGTTACCAATACTAGCCTGGACCCCAGCAAACAAGGTCCAGACTGCCACCCCCAGTAATACACTGTGCCCAAAGTGCATCATTCTCACTTTTTTCTTAGTAAGTCTGACCAACAGGGAGCAGTAGTGAGTGATTAAACAAATATAGGTACTATAGTATTCCTCTCCTAAACCCCTAAAAGATGTTTACAACCAACATTAAAAAAAAAAAAAAAAAAAACAGGTTTACATAACAAAATACAAAAAACTAATTTTATTTAAAAAAGGAAGCCTCTTCGGTTGCAGGAATCAGTCTGACATTATAAAAAGGGAAAGTCATGCCTTGTATGAGGTAAACTGGCTCTTATGTGGTATTGGAGTCTTAGCTTGTTCTACTCAGTAAAACTGAGGGGAAAATGGTTACATAGTACAAGGTACCTTATGAATATAAATGAGGCTGCTAATGTTAAAATAAAGATAAACATACTACGTTACATGCTAAACGTAACTTACGGCAGCAGTAGTCTTTAATAAGCATAGTACAAACATTCCAACAGCAGGGGGCGATAAATACCATGGAAAAAAGCAATGAAAGCTCACCACAGCTTTAAATAGCCTCTTTATTTCTACTAGAATACTCCACCAGGAAACTATCTGCAGAATCACAAAAATTGATTCAGTGTATGACAGCTGGTATGGTGTGCCTTTCAAGAACAGCCAACTCACTGGGAGGCAATACAGCAAAGTGATAACTGCTGTACAATACCCATGTATATACCACAATATTTTACCATGCTTTTCTGCTTTACCACAGTAATCTTTTTTATATTTATTATAAAGGGACAACTTACATCTAGGGCAGTCTCCTTAGAAGTAAATGAGGTGATTTTTCTGCGAGCATGCAACACACAAAGCTCAAATGCAGCAAAACACCAGGAGTAATTAAGTTTTACTTCGGTTTCAAAACAGCAAACATAAATTGTACTTAGAAAAGACAGTCAATAACCAGACTTTGTTAATTACCATTCAGATAGACAGGGAAAATATAAAAAAGAGCAAAACCAAGGATATCGATTCGACCACAATTACCTTGTTGTTCATTGTTAACCCAGTGAAAGGTAGTTATCGCAGAATAAGTCGCATCATGTCTGGCGTGTTGAGACCTTTACTTTGCAAACAGTTTTCAATTTTTGCTGCAAACCTACACTTTGTTTGTACACTTTGAGGGTAAACTAGAATAGTAACCACTGGCTCACTTCATAACTTGAAAAATTTTAGCCAAAAATGAAAACCCAGAAACCCTTAAATAATTTTACCAAAAATGAAAAGGGACCATAATTATCACGGAAGCCAACAGCAAAGTCTCAATAATTACTATTACAGTTAGACTAACAGCACAGTACAAGTTTGAGTTGTTCTCCTTTACTATTGTTAAGTTCTACACTACAACGACATTAGACATAAATGTTATTAGACTCAGGTGGCCGCCTGGGTTCAGTGAACTAAACAGTCACTGTGAGTGGATCCACAGGGTCCAAGTGAGACTTTAAATAAAACAAATCATTTACACACACACACACACACACGGACGTTTGATTTACAGTGAAAACTTGATTAAACTAGTCAAAGGACTTATCCAAGGTACCCCTGTGAGTTTGTTCTAGAGTTTAATGACTGGTATAAAACTGACTATAAATACAGGTTACTGTATTTGTACAGAGCACTACAGACTGTACTTTACCATACAATTGTACATGTTGCTAAAATTGGGCCCTGGATGTAATCTACTGAAAAGGCAAAACGCAACTGGACATATTTATACATACACCAATATTTTAGCTTGGTTTCCTGATCTGCTTTTTGGGTGTTCTCTTTCCTGTCACACTAAAGCAATCTGCAGTTATGAGTAGTTACCTTTTCTAGGCCCGTATACAGGCCTGTAGAGCTGACACAACTGTAGGACCTTGCACTGCATGTGGAATTCATTGGCACAATATAAAATAAGTCAGTTAAAAATGGGCAACAGTAAGTGTATTCAGAGAAGTAGGGAGGAGGGGTTCAGAGTGAATGAGAGCTTTACAGATTCCCAAGGTGATCTCTTTGAGAGCAATCCTGGAGCAGCAGGTAGTCAGCGATATTTCCTCGCGGGTAGGAGCCTCTTTCTGATCCCGGAGCAGCAGGTAGTCAGCGATATTTCCTTGCGGGTAGGAGCCTCTTTCTGATCCCGGAGCAGCAGGTGGTCAGCGATATTTCCTTGCGGGTAGGAGCCTCTTTCTGATCCCGGAGCAGCAGTCAGTGATATTTCCTTGTGGGTAGGAGCCTCTTTCTGATCCCGGGCAGCAGGTAGTCAGATATTTCCTTGCGGGTAGGAGCCTCTTTCTGATCCCGGAGCAGCAGGTAGTCAGCGATATTTCCAGTGATATTTCCGGGTAGGAGCCTCTTTCTGATCCCGGAACAGCAGGTAGTCAGCGATATTTCCTTGCGGGTAGGAGCCTCTTTCTGATCCCGGAGCAGCAGGTGGTCAGCGATATTTCCTTGCGGGTAGGAGCCTCTTTCTGATCCCGGAACAGCAGGTAGTCAGTGATATTTCCTTGCGGGTAGGAGCCTCTTTCTGATCCCGGAACAGCAGGTGGTCAGTGATATTTCCTTGCGGGTAGGAGCCTCTTTCTGATCCCGGAGCAGCAGGTAGTCAGTGATATTTCCTTGTGGGTAGGAGCCTCTTTCTGATCCCGGAGCAGCAGGTAGTCAGTCAGTGATATTTCCTTGTGGGTAGGAGCCTCTTTCTGATCCCGGAGCAGCAGGTGGTCAGTGATATTTCCTTGCGGGTAGGAGCCTCTTTCTGATCCCGGAGCAGCAGGTAGTCAGCGATATTTCCTTGCGGGTAGGAGCCTCTTTCTCACTGAAGGGCTCATTTGTATCTGGCTTTTATTCTCTTGCACCTCAGCTGTGGGTATGCAAACTAAGGTGAAGGATTTAAACAGCATGAGATAAAAGGAGATTTATTCTGGGGGCACTGTAATGTATATGTACCCTTGTGCTCAGATATGTCCTTTCAAAAAACTAGGCAAAGACGCATACTGATGCTGTTTCTGTAGCAGCTTTAAGTGCCTTGAGCGACTGTATGCTGAAGGTAAAACCTCCCTTTAGATACAAATGTTTTTTTTTTTTTTTTTTAAAGTAGTTGTATTTTCAGTAACATCAGACAGAAATGCAGAAGCTACTGCTTTTGAACTAAATAAATAAAAACATGCTCAATTAAATTAAAATTGAGGTGGATAAAATCCATCTAGTACTTTCCACTGTATTGCATACTCAGAGCAAGGCGGTACATAGTTTGGCCGAGTACAAATCAAGCTGCAACTACTTAGAATGTAATTGCCTTGAATGACTGAGAAGACTTATGTACCAAGAAGCAGCAGCAAGCTTTAAACATGCAGCCTTCTGTTTTTCCCAAATGCAGTCTAGGAAAGATAACACACCAGTGAACTAATCGAATACACCAGTAAGTTACACTGGGAAATAAATCAAAATGGACATATGACACAAACTTAGTATGCTAGGTGCTAGGGTTGCTTTATTTTATTTATTTATTTATTTATTTATTAAAGTACATTTTGTGGTATGCGTTGGATCGTTGTTGTGTTGGAACGTCTAGATGAGCTCTAAACCAAGTTTTGTAGCGGAGGGTTTCAGATGAATAGCCAATATCTTTTGGTATGCTATGGAATCCATTGTACCCTGTACTGAAACTAAATTTTCTGTGCCATTAGAGGAAAAACAGCCCCATTTTGACTTATTGGTAATGACAGCAATCATCCTTTGCCTAAACCTTTCACAGTGGCTCTCAAAAGTATTCACCCCCCCTTGGACTTTTCTACATTTTATTGTGTTACAACATAGAATCAAAATGGATTTAATTAGGAGTTTTTGCCACTGATCAACACAAAAAAAGTCCAGAATGTCAAAGTGAAAAATAAAATCTACAAATTGTTCTAAATTAATTACAACTGCAAAACAGAAAATAATTGATTGCATAAGTATTCACCCCCTTGAGTCAACATTTGGTAGAGGCACCTTTGGCAGCAATTACAGCCATGAGTCTATTTGGTTAAGTCTCTACCAGCTTTGCACATCTGGACACTAATTTTTGCCCATTCTTCTTTGCAAAATTGCTCAAGCTCCGTCAAGTTGGATGGGGAACTTTGGCGAACAGAAATTTTCAACTCTTTCCACATATTCTCAATTGGATTGAGGTCCGGGCTTTGACTGGGCCACTCCATCACATTGCCCTTTTTGTTTTTAAACCACTCCAGTGTGGCTTTGGCTGTATGTGTGGGGTCATTGTCCTGCTGGAAGATGAATCTTCTCCCAAGTCCCAGGTCTCTTGCAGACTTCAGCAGGTTTTCCTCCAGGATTTCTGTACTTTGTTGCATCCATTTTGCTCTCTATCTTCACAAGCTTTCCAGGCCCTGATGCAGAGAAGCATCCCCATAGCATGACGCTGCCACCACCATGCTTCACGGTAGGGATGGTGTTCTCAGGATGAGGTGAGGTGTTAGGCTTACGCCAAACATAGCGCTTAGCGTTGAGGCCAAAAAGCTCTATTTTGGTCTCACCAGACCATAGAATCTTCTTCCACTTGGTCTCAGTCTCCCACACGCCTTCTGGCAAACTCTAGCCGAGATTTGATGCGAGTTATTTTCAACAATGGCTTTCTTTTTGCCACTCCCATAAAGGCCAGTTTCATCAAGCACACCGGCTATTGTTGCCGTATGCACAGTCTCTCTCAGCTCAGCCGTGGAAGACTGCAACTCCTTTAGAGCTGCCATAGGCCTCTTGGTGGCCTCCCTGACTACTGCCCTTCTCGCCAAGAAAATATGCCATATTCTCTCCATTTTTAATAATGGACTTTACCGTGCTCCGGGGGATATTCAATGCCTTAGAAATGTTCTTATATCCTACCCCTGGTTGGTGCTTTTGAAGAACCTTATTTGAATGTTCTCCTTCATCTTCATGAGTTTTTGTTAGGAAATGTACTAACCAACTGTGGGACCTCCTAGAGACAAGTGTATTTAACCTGAAATCATGTGAAACACCTTAATTGTACACAGGTGGACTCCATTCAACTAATGATGTGACTTCTAAAGACAACTGGTTGCACCAGAGCTTATTTAGGTGTGTCTTAGCAAAGGGGGTGAATACTTATGCAATCAATTACTTTCTGTTTTATATTTGTAATTAATTTAGAAAAATTTGTAGATTTTATTTTTCACTTTGACATTCTGGACTTTTTTTGTGTTGATCAGTGGCAAAAACTCCTAATTAAATCCATTTTGATTCCATGTTGTAACACAATAAAATGTAGAAAAGTCCAAGGGGGGGGTGAATACTTTTGAGAGCCACTGTATACTCTCAAAGAATGTTCACCTACAATCCAGCATTCTCTGGACTTTTCTACAATTAGGTTCTGTATTATCATATTGAAATTTCTAGCACCTTGTAGACAATTAAAGGGTATGAAAACATTCAAGCATTTTTTGAGTTTTGCGAAAAAAATTGCTGAAAAAAATTAATTAGACATCTACTTCTTGTAACTTTTTTTTCCCCCTCATCAACAAAAGCAAAACTTTTGCTGCAAAAGATTTTTCCTAAAACTCTTTGTTTTTGAGAAACTTCTAGAAATTATAAAATTTCTATTGGGGTAAGTAAACTTTTGACTACAACTGTATAATTTACTTTCAAAACAGTTTAACACCAATTTTCAGTTCAGTGTGTCTCAGATATGCAGCAATCAAAAAACTTAAGCCTCAGGCAGCAGCAGGTTCTGAAATGGTGGATCTGCTGCTGTACTGTAGCTATGCTGTTATAACATCAGACAGAAATAGTAACCATGAACTGGCTTTACCCCCAGCAATATGCAATCTCACAGGATTTGGTATCCCTCTTAAGAAACAAAAGAACAATCAATCAATGGAGAGCTGAGATTCGTTAGTCTACGACTTCACTTTAAGCATCAGCACCTACTTATCTTTACATTAGAAAATATATAGTTATACAGAACTAAAAAGGACAGTTTTTTGTTTTTTTTTACCCCCCCCCCCCCCCCCCCCCCCCTGGCAAGCAGCACATCTGGCATTAAAGCAATAACCTTGGCTTGAACAATGCAGACGGGCATTGCTTAAGCCTGGGTTTTGAAATACAGGGTAGGAATGTACCCACCAGGACTCTTCTGAAAGGTTGCTCTGCTTGGCTGCCTCACAAGTTTGTGCACAACCTTTCATTTTACAGGAGTGATATGAATACAATGGAGCCACACTGTCCTGCTAAGACAAAATGAAAAGCTTTATAAAAAAAAAAAAAAAAAAAAAAAAAAAAAAAACGACATTTTTTTTGCACAGCACCAAAAAAGCTTTCAAGTCACACAAAGAACATAAACTATTAATCTGAACAGTGGTGGAGCCACATACCGTTAAAGTTTAAATCATTACAATAGGGCCCTCTGAGCACCAAGAGTCTGAAAATCAGACCGTGCATTGGAGTCAACTTTATTCAGTAAAAAACACTTACAACTCCAGCAATTTAAAAGCGAACACCCAGTCATGGCTTTCAGAACTACCTTCAGAAAAGTTAATTTGAGCGATCATCCCCTTGTTAAATAAATTGTTCCTTACCTAAAACAATTGAACAATTATGCAGAGAAAACCAAACTCAAGTGAGACTTTCATACCGTTATCTGTTCAGAGCAGTTCCCCCCCCCCCCCCCAGGGACCTGATTGCTCATATTCCTGTCACCTACAAGGTAATTACATAACACACCTTAACAAGCTATGAAAAGTTAGGATTAGTATATCTTAGAAATCCAAGTTATACATTTGCACCGGTCTACTCTGTACTGTGTGAAACACTCATCTCCGTTTTCTGCGCATGCCCAATGGTACTGCGTTCAGAATTGCTTGAATAGATTACGGCGTGTCATTAGCACCACATGTTTTTCATCAGGACATCATGGACAAGAGTAAAATAGACTTAGAGTTTTTTATATTTTTAGAACAGACAAAATAAGCTCAAAGAAGCTCAATCCTACACCGCTCCATTGACAAATCTTCTCCAGAGCGCTCTATATCCCACAAACCTTTGCGGTCCCCATAGAGAATCAGTGGAGTTGAGTATCAATATCTTTGACATAAGTTACCGATATAAACCAGTTTAAACGTGGACAGGTACATAGTAACAGTATCAGTCTTGTACTGGTGTTGAAAAGTGAATTAGAACAGAAAGTGATATCTTATCGGTATATTCTAAACCAAAACTAATTTTACCAGTACTCAGGATATGTCTTATTAAACTCATAGTAAAACCATGAATGGATCAAACTACTATGTAATGGGTCAGTTTCAAAACTGTCTGGTTCGCTTGCCAAGTGAAAAATTGGAACCCAGCCCCCCCCACAATTCACTAACTCCGAAGCCATTAAAGTATATAATAGCACAATAATAGTTTCAAAATTAAACATCAGGTGCATTTATTGCAGATAACTCGTCATTTTCTTTATATTGTCATCTCAAAACATGTTAATGTACAAAAATCCAGATTAAAAAAAAAAAGATAAACACAATCGATTATTCAACAAATAATCCTTAAGTTTCGTTTAGTTTTTAATGGCGCCAACACAATGACTCTGCTATTATCTTGCCGTGTACATCGATGCAGTTTTGTACTTAATTATACAAGAATCGCAAAATATGGGCAATTTAACTGTTTCTGACCGGCTCAGAAAATTAAGGCTGTTTTTGCTCTACTTGTTTCCTCAGAATATTAACTAAACGTTTACTACCGAGTCAGGTTACCTTGTATAGTTTGCTACCTTTGTGCAAAAGGACCGAGTCCATCAGTTGTTCACACTGACGTTTAGCAAGCAAACCAGACGCATCAAATGTACCGAACCATAGAGAGTGCAAATCAAATCCCTCTCAGACCCAGTCTGCACGACCTAAGCTGTGTTCACACTGGGTCCATTTAGAGGGTTTGGTCTGACTCTCTACGGATCGGTACATTTGATGTGGTGTGAACAGCAAAGTCCACTTGGGAAACGAACTGTACCAACTCCATCTCAAAAGGTGGTCTTGGTCCATTTGGCAAACACAAGAGGGTTTTGCTGTTGTATTTATTTATTATATTAAGTATAAAACTGTACTAGAGTGCTCAACAAGTTACAATAGCAGAGTCATTCGGTTGTGTTTGCACCACTCAAATAAAATAAACAATCTTATGGATTATTTGTTAAATCACTCCGATTATGTGTACACATGTTTAAATGGTAATAACTGATCTATTTTTTAAATCTGGCTTTTTTTGTACATTTAACATGTTTTGCCTAGATATAAAAGAAAATAATGAGTTGTGATGATCTGCAATAAATTCACCCGGTGTTTAATTTTGAAACTATTATTGTGTTATTTTATATACTGTTATTTTTGCTAATGGCTTCAGAGTTGCTAAGGCATCAGCATCAGTGAATTAAATTAGCTCCCCCAGTGCTTTCTTCCACAGCAATATGGAAGAATCTAAAACATGCTGTATTAAAAACCGCAGCACTACAAAAGCTGCAATCTTTCAATACACCTTGCAATATTGTAAAACATCCGGTTCACGCACCATATAAATGAGCCGTGTGCACTTGCAAACTGCATTGTGAACACAAACGAACTTGGTCCTAAAATTTTTTTAAATGGCTAACGATCAAAAAAACAAACTTTAACTGGCATCCAAACGAACTTGGTCCCTTTGCTCTAAGATAAGTGTGAACAGCAAGCACATTGATACCATGTTTTAAACTAAACAAACCAGACAGAGTCCATTTGATGCAGCCTGATTTCAATCCCTGCAGGATCTATAGTGAATTGCAGTGGTGGGGGTGACAATCAAGATGTTCAAACTAAAAGTTCAAGCTTTTTTAGGGAAAATTGTTTAAAACCCATACTGCTGCAAACAGTAGACAGAGCATACCTATTTGGCTCAAACAACAGCCAGTCAGTCGAAGTCTCAAGGAAATTTTGCATACCTCCAGCTAAAACTATCTTTGAGGAATGCAAGCAAACAAATGTGATGGTCAACAGGGTCTACTCTTTAGAACTGAAATGATTGCAGGACAGTTTAAAACAGTGGAATCAGCAGCTGCAGGACGAACCACAACAGTGGTAGTCAGTTCTTAAACTTCAGGCAGCACAGTGGTTCAGCACACTAAGGGGGTGTCATCCTAATCACTTTGGGGCGGGGATAGTGTTGATTAGTATTAGACAGGGCTAAGCTTGCAGGAACAGGTACTGAAGATCCAGCCTCATCTTTAAAAAAAAAAAAAAAAAAAAAAAAAGAATACTGTCCTACCGTGCAGGATGTAGCAGGTTGAAGAACACTGGCAAGTGCAAGCAATGCAAAACGCTTCAATTAACATGGAAGGGGGGGTGCTCGACATTACTGAATGCAAGCGGACTCAAGAATGTACAACAAATGAAAACAACATATTGGTATATCACCAGCCATGGTACTTCGAGTCATTTATCCCGCTCTACAATAGGCGTTTCTCGCAAAGAAAGGAAAACTCTCTTTCCTTTTGCCCGCAGGAAGTGCAGCGTCCTTTTCACAGAAAAACTTATACTAAATTTAGAGTTATGCCCTGTGAATACCCTGTGACTATTCCCCCCCCCCCCCCCCCCCCCCCCCCCCCCCCCCCCCCCCCCCTCTGGCCGTAGTCCGACATCTTCAACAAGAGGCCTTCAACAGATTGCTAGCCACCTGTTCCCTGTAAACACAAGCAGCTTACTCATTTTTGCCTAAGAAACTGGTTTAGTAAATGCAGTGCGTTTTTTGTGTGAGCGGTTGCACTTCTTAAACTGGTATTATTCATTTCAAACAGGTTTAAGGCAGATTGAGCAATTGATTCCAATGCTCTTAATAGCTTGTGCTAAAGATTGCTGTTGCAAATTTTGTCAGAGGTTATGTACATTCTCCCTCAATCCCCACCAATGGTATCTTCATCGCTAGTCGTAGATAAAAACAAATAGATCACTTATTCAGTATTTTGAATACAATGCAAGCCATTTCTAATCTAAAAGTCTGAACTGCATTGAAACAGCCCAAACATGAATTGATCAGATTCAGATTCATACACTACTGATTCCTCCTTAGAAGGACTTGGAATGTATTAAAAGGGAATGGGAACTGGAATTGGAAATTGATTTTAAAAAGGAATTGACCCCAACCCTGACAACACTTTCCCTTGATTTAAAAAAAAAAAAAAAAAAGGATGAAGCTGCAGTAGTTTGATGAAAATACTGTTTCATTTCGAGTTTCCACTGAAACAGGTGAAACTTTTTTTGTTCTGCGTTTGGCTAGATGTTTGACAAGATTTTTCACATTGACTAACCTACCAAATTCAATGAAAAAACAATGAAAAACCCCAATGGCATTTCAAGTCCTTAGATACTACGGAGTCTATCAAATTGATTTAAACATCTCTGCCAAAACATCTAAAAGGTGGTTGAGTGCCATGTAAAGTACAATAGGTTTGATCCTGTTTTAATTATTTAAAAGGTGGCGGTAAATAGATTCATGACTGTTTAGTTCAATAAAACAAGCCACCTATAATCTGGGGGAGGTATTTAAAAGGAGATTTAAATTTCAGCTAAGGGGCAGAAGGACAAGACAAGACAGGAACTGCAACCTTGACATAACCCCAGTTAAAACCTGAGCCATTCTGCCGGGTCGTGGGACTGGTACTGACAATCATAAGTGTGTATCCCCCTGCTCTACAACTCTGTTAACCCCTACCCCCCCCGCCCCCTCCCCGGAAAAAAAAATTAAAAATGAAAAAAATGACAATACACAACTAAGCAGCACAAGAATTACCTGTCTCCTCTCCCTCCGAGACAAAATGTTCCCATTGAGAATCCTCCACAGCATTCTGCCAGCAATTGTGGTATCGATCCATAGCAAGCGAAAGCCATGGTAGTAGTGCTTCACCTCGTCCACTACCTTCTGACCCAGGGACTTCCTGACAGGCTCCATCTCCACCGTGGGGCTGTAGACCGGCCCTCCTTCCTCCAGCTTCTTGTTTTTGTCCTTTAAAGATTTGAGAGACTTCTCCACCTTGGAGTCATCGCAGAGGCAGCTGCTGGAATGCCACCACCTGACTGGAACGTGCCGGGGTCCCAAACTGGTGACAACAGTCCATGGCTGACAGCTGCTCACCACCCCACAGTACTGTCTCTGGGAGCCACGCAGACAGTTGTGACAATTACAGTTCTCTCCCGCATACAAGGACGATGAGCTGAACGACGCAGGAGTGCTGCAACTTTGAATGCTTACATTCCTACAAGAATATTATAAACAAGTCCATTAACAAATATCACACTAATCTACCCACTGAGTTCCTCCTAATGCCGTAGCAGTCTAATTTGTGTCTGTGAGTCCAGAGTGTTGTGCTGGCAATGTAAGTAAATATGATGATGTTAGGAGAACTAAAGCCATTAAAATGAACTGCTCTTAATCTATTCTTTTGTGCCATTTGTGAAATCTGAATTTTAATATAATTTTATTTTACATTTTGGAGTAAGATATCTGTCAAATGTCAAGAGACAAAAAACATTTTTATATTAACCTTATGAGAAATACATAATTGTGCCTGTGGCTAAGACTTTGGGGATGACTGTCCAAATGTAACCCAGGAAGTTAATCTGTACTAGCCCTGTAGAGCCAAGCCGTGTTTTAGTCAAGCTGCAGTATCCCACAATGCCGTTCAGTTGTATAGTCTAATAAAATTCCTGGGTGACTAATTACCACATTCCCTAAAGGCAATTCAGGTTCCGTGTCTACAGTGGAAACTGGTTATTATTATTTTTTAAATGTAATTTCATAATGACTGAAGGACATTAGGGGTGTTTTCTAGAGGATTAAACATGTTTTAACATTTAAACATATTGGGAATGTTTGTAGCTAAATCACTAGGCATTGCTGTAACATGTATTTTTTTTTTTTTTTTTTAATAAGACTGTCTCTACAGCATATCATGGAAAAGCATTGAATATAAAATAAACTGGTCTACAATGTACAATTATCATTAAGACACTCCTATTTTTAGGCTGCAAAAAACAGCTAATAGCTGGCAAATAATTAAATGTTTAAAATTTGAAACTATTAAGCTAACACCCCAATTTAAACTTCTTAGTAATATCTTACCTTGGAAGCCTGCGAGCTGTGCCGTCGAAACATGACATTTCCTGAAATCCGCCTACAAGGGGGAAAAAAAAAAAAAAAAAAAAAGTCATTATCTGAGGTTAAACTTACCTTAAAGTTATGTTGTCCCAACACCACTTTCAATTTTACACCAAAAATAAGATTTTTTTACTTTACTAAATGCTTCCATAGTTTAGACTTCTAGGCACTGAACTTTATCAACAGTAGTGCTGCACAAACCAATTATTTGGATCAAGCTTTCCACAGAAATTAGATGAGGGTTATTGGTGTTGACTGGCTCAATTAACCATTCAAACTGAAACGTGAAAAAAAACAGCCGTAGGGCTTATGAACAGCAAACCCAAGCAGCAGTTTCTTCAGTCGTCTCTCTTGGAATGATAAATTAGCGCAATCAACAACAATGACCCACACCTGTGGAGAGATTGATCCAAATACTCAACAGGTGCATCCTGTTTACATCAAAACGTGATCCTTCACACGCTGATCATGTTCCTGTCTGGAAGCCCAACAGAGAACATTTCAACACTAAGCTAAGGAACAGGCAGGGAAGCCATTATGAATTTCAAACATTAGTTGAGTGCTCTGTCACCAGGGGCCGGTTGTACTGGGGATCAGATATTCAAACGAAGACGGCACTCATTCAATCCTGGCATCCACTCGACTGTACAAAAATGGGGCCACAGGAAATTCAATTACGGTATGCGAAGAGGGACAAGACAGGGGACTGCGACTAACTTGTATAAATGTATCTCCCAAAAAATGTACTTGTGAATAGCAGAAGTTAACATATATAGAGAGAGAGAGAAAGTAATATTTCTTCAACTTTGAGTAAAACAAGACTCGGGGAGACGAGGTGGGATTCCAAACTATGACCAGTTTATTTTATTTTTTTTAGTTAGTAACTGGTGATGAACTTTCTTATTAAAAAATGATATGGCCAATAGATGTCACAAAGAATCCCAGAGCATCCATGCATATGAGATTAATAAATAAAAGAGGTCGACACGGGTAGAAAATCTGGCACCAGGTACCCCCCATACCAGGATATTGGGGTCTTTTTCAGGTAATGATAAAAAAAAAATAATAATATTTAAGTGCATGATGCATATCTAAATACTATATATTCCACATACATTTAGTCCCTTCCGCTCTGTAGACAAGCGTAACCTTTTCAGTACTGGAAACATCGAAATAATATAATAACCTTTTTCAGTACTGGAAACATCGAAATAATAATAATAATAATAATCAGTTTGAATAGAGTTATGTTAAATGCACATCATCTGTAGGACTATTTGTGACACCTATTGCACATTTTCCGCTGTTGTTGTTGTTAATGTAATGTTGTACTTCCAATAATGAAAGTTTTTATTTATTTTCTCAATCGAACACAGAGTACTTTACACAAAACAAAAGTACAGGGAAGGAGTATATCTTGCTTGTCTTTCTCTCGCTTTTCTTGTTTATCACTATTGGTCACACCCGTTTTTTTCTAACTTTATTGTTCACCAGTCTCTCTTCGGCAAACACATTAGTCCAAAACGAAACTTAAAAAGGTGCAGTCCTCCATATCCAAACTGATAAATAAACAAATATTTCAGTCTTACATGAACATGGCATCCACGCAAAGCACTGTGAGCAATGGTTCTCATACGGATTTAATTTTGCACCTTTTTGCATGGTTTTCAGTCTGTTTTCTGGCATACACCACTGACAATATTTTAGTTGTGTATTTATTTTTAAATAAAGGCTAGTTATTTAATGTTGTTGGGAAGAAACTATATCTGCGATATAACTGTAGATAAAGCATTGTGTATTGGAAGTCGCAGTTATTCTTATTAATGGTTAATTAAGAGTTATCACTGACATAACGGATGTGGTTTTCTTTGTGATTTAGTTGAGAAGAATAGTTGCTGCAGTTGTTACTATTGCGGTGTACTTGCCACTAATGCAAAGCTTGTTTTAACATTGTCTTTATTACGCCAGCCAGAGACCCGTGCTTAGAACTGCAGTATTTGATACATTTATATCGATACCCGTGTAGTAAAGAGACCCGGTTCGGGTAATTTAAAACCCTTTAATAAAAATGATACATCTATATATAGTTTGATCGAATGATAGATATATCTATATCTATATATTACACACACACATGCACACAACAGAAATGCATCAGGTCTAATGGATCTAATCAAATACTTTAAACATAGATATCAAACAAAATCACAGAAAATGTGAACAAAAACACAAATTAAAGAATCATGATAAGTTTTCAATATGAAACGTGACATACTGTCAAAACGAAAACATACAAAGTTAGTATCGGGTTATGACCTCCCTGAGCATAAAGGCAATCCTAGCAGTGCTGACGCACAGACCTGAGGAGCCTCTGGATAGACTACTATGGGGTGTTCCGCCACTCTTCCTGTGCAGCTGCAGCCAGCTGGCGAAAGGTGGCTGGTTGCAGTTGTCTCCTGTGGATGACACTAGCCCACAGATGTTGCATTGGACTCAAGTCAGGAGAAAAAGCTGGCAACAGCAAGACCTCGACATTGTTTTCTTGAAGTCGTGTAATTGTAATCCTAGCACTGTGTGGTCTTGCATTGTCCTGCTGGAAAATCAGCACTTCTGGATTGTTTTGCAGGAACATAAAGACTGTTGCCTCAAGGACTTCATCAATGTATCGCTGAGCAGTAAGGTTTCCCTCAATTCGCACCAAAGGCATTAATGTGTTAAAGGAGATTCCTCCCCATATCATCACACTTCCACCGCTCCAGCGGTTGGCTTGAACAATGCAACAGTCAGCATAACACTCACCACAATGTCTCCACACACGCTGTCTTCTGTCAGGTCTGTCAAGGGCAAAACAGCATTCTCCAGTGAATAAAACACTCCACCACTCTCTCTGCCGCCACCTCAGATGTTCTCTGGCCCACAGAAGACAGAGATTTAGTCTCTCAGCTGTCAACATATTACCCCTGAACGTCCTCCGAGCATGCAAATCACTTTCATGCAGACGACGAGCTGCAGTCATTCTACTGATGCGCTGGTTATTTCCCTCTTGGAATTTCTCATGCTGTAGCCACTGAAGTCTGAAAACATTACGCAGATGGATCAGTCAGATGCGATGGTCCTGGGCCGGTGTGGTGACCCTCGGTGTTCCAGGACATGGCCTGTCCCTCACAGAGCCGGTTTCCTGGTTTCTCTAGACTAGTCTGCTGATTGCTGAAGCAGAACATCTCTTTCTCCAGGCAACTTCTCTCAGAGAGATAGCAACCAGGCCAAACACGGAGCACCTGGCATTTTCATGAAATCACGTGTCTTGAACTCAGTATTGTGTTATCCTATGGAACAATACTACTCAAGCAAATCAACACACCTATCTGCTCACTATTTAAAATATAAATAACATTATGTGCCCAATGAGCTATTGATGTAAAATTTAGTCTGTTGTGTTTTCATTGTGCATATATATATATTATATGTGTGTGCATATATATATATATATATGTGTGTGTGTGTGTGTGTGTGTGTGTGTGTGTGTGGGAGGGGTCTAACTCGACCAGGGTGTCCTCAGCATAAATAAATAATAATTGGCCATTTCAAATTGGGAGAAAAAAAAAAAAAAAAAAAAAAAAATTAATTGAATTTATGTATTAATTTATTTAGTTATCGCAAATCCGTTACTCCATCACCCACTCATCACAAGGAAACGACACGGTGGTTGAGGTGAAACCTTTAGTTTTACAACCTATTATATCTAATTTCTCATTAACTCCTTAATAATACTACGTACTCAGAGTGATTTTTAGCTGTTTTACTCCTGTTGCTATGACATGGCTCTCTAGTACTGCAACTACTGTAGCAAGAACAGAAAATGGTGAAAACTGTAGATTCAACAATGAGTGGACCAATAAATACTTACTTACTTTAACAACTGTATCAAACGCAAAGCCAATGTGTTTAAAGTGCAGTGAATGTGGGTCCGGAGTTAAGGAATACAGTATGAATACAGTATGAAAAAAGTATTGAAACCAAACAAGGAGCTTTTGAAAATACGTATCCAGACGGCACAGTAGTTAGAAGCTCAAAAGCAGAAGCGCTGACCTCTTTGTAAGTTATTCTATTGATATGTCACATACATTTAAAAATGTTTGTAATGGTACTCCGTTAAATTCTCATACTGTTCTATTATTAAAGTACTATTCATATGGTACAATGTGTAAGTCTTGTTCAATATATGAACATTAAGTAATGTAATATTTATTACTGCTTAAAAAATGTGCAGAGTAAAATACTCTGGCCCACCTACTCCTAACTTTTTTCCAATCTGGTCCCCTTAAATAAAAAATAAAAAAAAAACTAGTTGGACAGCCCTTCTCTAAGTAAGGCAACTATCTGTCCAGGGTATACGAGAAACACATGCAAGCAGTTTTATAGCAAGTACAGCATAAACCAGACTGCGTTGCTGCAGATGAAACTACAGATGGGAGAGATAAGTGTCCTGAACATTGTATTTGATTTGTAATTTTATGAAAATGTTATATTTTTGTAATAATGCCCCTACATTTGTATAGCATGTCACACATACAACTGCCACAGTCAAACCATTTAAATAACAGTATACACATAAGATAAGAAAGCCACTTTATAAAAGTGTGTTTTTAGTCTTGACTTAAAAACTGTAAAGGTCGCAGCTTCCCTTACAAACAAAGGCAGAGCACTCCATAATTTTGAAGGTCTACAAGAAAAACCCTATCTCCCGTGTTGCTTTTTGCTTTTGTTGGAATAAGGAATAACTATCAGCGCCTCAATCTGTTATCCGAGTGCAGTTTGGAAGATACGGGGTCAGTAACTCCTGCAAATAACTAGGTGCTAATCCATTCAGGGCCTTGTAAGTTAACAGCAAAATCTTTAAATTAATTCTTTACTGCACAGGGAGCCAGTGTAAAGAGGCCAAAACAGGGGTAATACTGTACTGTATGTTCACTTTTCCTGGTTTTATTCAGAATTCTAGCAGCGGTATTCTGAACAACCTGCAAGTGGGATACCACATGTTTTGGGACACCAGAAAAAAAGCGCATTACAATAATCAATTCTAGATGAAACAAGCCTTTGTTTCATCTAGAATTGATTATTGTAATGCGCTTTTTATTAATCTTGTATTAATTAATATTAATATTAGTGTGTATTAATCTTTCGACATCAGATACGGACATAATTGGTCTAAGTTTGGATATATTTCTTAAACAATAAAAAGACACTTTAGTAACTTCCCTAATGAGTCTCAAATGACAGACCAGGATTAAAAATGACCCCCAAACTCTTAATTTCTATTTTAAATTTTGATGAGAGACTGCAAGGGTCAAGCACACATAATCCCACATTTCATTTTAGTTGGTTCTTTGAGCTCACTAGCATAACCTCCATTTTATCTGAATTCAAAATTAGAAAATTCTGTGACATCCAATGCTTGATGTCTGTAAGGCAAGTAGATAATAACACCCAGGAAGAAGAAATTCCTGGTTTTAGGGACAAATGTAGCTGGGTATCATCAGCATAGCAATGGAAGTTCACTCCATGTCTGCGGATAATGTCACCCAATGATAGCATATGTAATGAAAATAACAGCATATATAACGAAAACAAGGGACCTAGAATGGAGCCTTGTGAACACCACAGACAACTTTCGATAATGCTGATTTACCTCCCCAACAGAGACAAACTGAAACCTAATAGCAAGATAAGATTTGAACCAGGATAGGACAAGGCCAGACAGTCCCACTGTGCTTTCAAGATGATTCAGTGGGATGGAATGGTCTACAGTATCAAAGGCAGCACTTAGATCTAGAAGAATTAAAACTGATGGAAAACCAGAGTCAGAGCTTATCAGCAGATCGTCACAGCTCTGACTGTCTTGGTGCTATGTGCAGCATGAAAACCAAAAGCACCGTTCCGCCATTTTGGGGGAAGCGGGAAACGTACTGCTAACACATGGCTATGCCAGTTTTACAGCTGCTGGAAAACCTTAACAGATGTCTACAAGATTCACCTACTTGTATGTCTGGGATGTCAGAAGCAGCAAATGCTGTACAACACAAACTTGGTGTAATACGCAGTGAACAATAATGAAATGTTTGAGGACATGAACAAGCTAACTCCAAGACGTTGCAAAACACCCGCATTGTACACTGGAACTTATGCCACAACCGAACTGGGAACACTACCGACCACAGTACCTCGAGTTTATTGATTGTGCAAAATCTGAATTGTCAAATAGATTTGAAAGAAATTACCTTAAGCTCTACCAAGCATGCTGATAACAATGGCTTAAGTAAATAACAACATAAGAAAGTTTACAAACGAGAGGAGGCCATTCGGCCCATCTTGCTCGTTTGGTTGTTAGTAGCTTACTGATCCCAGAATCTCATCAAGCAGCTTCTTGAAGGATCCCAGGGTATCAGCTTCAACAACATTACTGGGGAGTTGATTCCAGACCCTCACAATTCTCTGTGTAAAAAAAAGTGCCTCCTATTTTCTGTTCTGAATGCCCCTTTGTCTAATCTCCATTTGTGACCCCTGGTCCTTGTTTCTTTTTCAGGTCGAAAAAGTCCCTTGGGTCAACATTGTCAATACCTTTTAGAATTTTGAATGCTTGAATTAGGTCGCCGCGTAGTCTTCTTTGTTCAAGACTGAATAGATTCAATTATTTTAGCCTGTCTGCATATGACATGCCTTTTAAACCCAGAATAATTCTGGTCGCTCTTCTTTGCACTCTTTCTAGAGCAGCAATATCTTTTTTGTAGCGAGGTGACCAGAACGGAACACAATATTCAAAACGAGGTCTTACTAATGTATTGTACAGTTTTAACATTACTTCCCTTGATTTAAATTCAACACTTTTCACAATGTATCCGAGCATCTTGTTGGCCTTTTTTATAGCTTCCCCACATTGTCTAGATGAAGGCATTTCTGAGTCAACAAAAACTCCTAGGTCTTTTTCATACAGTCCTCCTTTAATTTCAGTATCTCCCACATGATATTTATAATGCACATTTTTATTTCCTGCGTGCAGTACCTTACACTTTTCTCTATTAAATGCCATTTGCCATGTGTCTGCCCAGTTCTGAATCTTGTCAAGATCATTTTGAATGGCCTTTGCTGCTGCAACAGTGTTTGCCACTCCTCCTATTTTTGTGTCATCTGCAAATTTAACAAGTTTGCTTACTATACCAGAATCTAAATCATTAATGTAGATTAGGAATAGCAGAGGACCTAATCCTGATCCCTGTGGTACTCCACTGGTTACCACACTCCATTCTGAGGTTTCTCCTCTAATCAGTACTTTCTGTTTTCTACATGTTAACCACTCCCTAATCCATGTACATGTGTTTAATATCCTGAACTCAGTCAGGATTCACTAATGTTTAAACATCAAAATCATTGCAGATCTCTTACCAAAGCCGC